>NC_044560.1:2132445-2407445 GCF_007565055.1 Rhinopithecus roxellana
TGTGAGCCACTACACCCAGCCCAGAACATTTTTAAATACATAAAATAAATACATGGGATTATAAAGAAAAGCAGTTTTATTTAAATATACTTATCAAAATATAAAAATGTATGACATAATAACATAGGTGCTTCCTTACTAGCACATAGAGTAATAAGATCTAACTGCTGCCTGACACTACCCTAGTTTCAAAGAAATGAGGAGAATACATGAGTTTTCACAATATCTAATAGGCTATGCAAATATGTCTGACTCCTCTTTGGTGACAAAGTCGAGGTCTGGCTTTCAGGGCTGTGGTTTGTTGCCTTCATTCCTCATAGAAAGAATTTCAATTGGAAGTTAGTTGTGAAAATGGGGTAATTTTGACCCCATCCAAATCCATGACCCCCTTGTGTTCTGTGACCGCAGAGGCTCAAGGAGCCCAAGGAGAGAAGCCCTGCTCGACTCCCCTGATGGGTTTTGCTGTCCTCTTTGCATTCTCCACTTGGGGAAGCTGTTTATCTGTAGCTTGTTCACTTGTGGGTTTGGTCCTTTATGGACCACTTCCCCGCCCCCCACCGCCTGGACCCTACAAACTCCCTCAAGGCAGACCTGTGGGAACTTTATCTCTCTCGCCTGTCATTGGCCCTAGGGCCCAGAACTGGAGCAGGACACACAGCAGTTGCATGACACATCTTTGGGTAAAAAATAAATGAATCAAGGGCCGGGCGCGGTGGCTCAAGCCTGTAATCCCAGCACTTTGGGAGGCCGAGACGGGCGGCTCATGAGGTCAGGAGATCAAGACCATCCTGGCTAACACAGTGAAACCCGTCTCTACTAAAAAATACAAAAAACTAGCCGGGCGAGGTGGCGGGCGCCTGTAGTCCCAGCTACTCGGGAGGCTGAGGCAGGAGAATGGCGTAAACCCGGGAGGCAGAGCTTGCAGTGAGCTGAGATCCGGCCACTGCACTCCAGCCTGGGCGACAGTGCGAGACTCCGTCTCAAAAAAAAAAAAAAAAAAACAAAAACAAAAAATAAAATAAAATAAAAAATAAATGAATCAAGAAAGAGTAACAATGGCTACTATTTAGAGAGGGCTCCCTCTGTGCCAGGCATTATAATAAGCCCTCTGGAGAGGGTTATTCATGGAGTCCCCACAAAATGCTGTGAAGCAGGGGCAATTTTCCCTACTTTGTAAAGAAGGAAATCGAGTCACTGTGTTTGGGAGCCTGGACTATAGAATCTGAGAGTCCAGGGCAGGAAAACCTAGGACCTTATCACTGCATCTTATAAAAGCGGACTCTGGCGATCAGAAGACTTGAGTTCCCGGGACCTTCTCTTTTAGATAATAGCTACATTCTTTTGAATAGCATAGAAGTTATTTTGAATAACGTAGAAGAAACACCTAGGGTGTCTCTTCTGAAGAGACGCTGGCAATTGCTTTTTGTTATGTAAGAAACTTACAAAAAACATTTTGTGTATTCAATTTCTGTCAAAGTACAAGAAATCCATACTGGCAAAACCTACACAGTTCCATTTACAGGTATTTGAACAAATTACACCAGATATTACCTAGGCAGCTTCCTAGCTCTCAAAAGCAACAACATATTTTTTAAGTCATATTCTGTAGTTTTGCTCACCGACACTAATTTACTCATCTGCTACCTGTTTACTTTGTGGCTTGCTGACTCTAGCTAGCAGGCAGATAGCAATGGGGGCCCAGAGACTCAGGAAAATTCATTCGTATCTTCACAACTTCAGAGAGTGGTGAGTGCTGTGAATAATATGGATGCATTTATGGACACATGAACTGTACACTTAACAATGGGAAAGGTGGTAAATTTTATATGCATGTTTTACCTCAATTTAAAAAATAAAAGAAACCAACAACAAAAAAGAAAGTCAGATGGGAGACACACAGGTGGATAGAACCAGACTGGTTTTCTCCTTCTGTTAACTGAGAAAGCAGATCATTCTTCGAATTTTGTGGATATTAGCCAGGGCCAGCTTCAGAAATACCCAAAGAGGCTGAGAACCACCTAATAGAGATTATGCAGGTTTCAGAAGGTGCAATCCCCCGTCACTGTGGGCCCCATGATACCGGTGTTCATTCAGCTAGAAGCTTCTGGTGTGTGATTTTTCCTGTTCCCTTCCTTAATGCTCAGCTGGAGGGGACAGATAAAACACAAAACTCACCCATGTCACCAGCAGCTGGGAGATGCAATGAAGGACTCTCAGTTTCACAGGGTGGCCAACTGCTGCCGGGATGTGCACAACGAAAAACTGGCTGCAAATGACCCACAGAGTGACCCCTAGTGAGAACACACAGGCTGCTGCGAGGAAGATCAGGGCCAGGACCCACATGCTGCTTCCAGCTCAGAGCGGGCTGAGAGGAAGCTGTGCGCAGTGTAAACCATTTAGGACACGGTTCGGAGCCGCAGATCTCTTCCATTTATAAGTCACACCTGCCCTTCCCCACCTCCCTCCGTCCCACAAACCCTGACCCAGCCCAGGTGAGTCACAGACTCAGGTGAGGATGTGGTTCTAGGACAGGGCCCATGCAGAGGAGAAAGTGGCCCATCCAGCCTGATCCAGCCACAAAAGAAAGTTCTAGAGTCTCAGCTTACAATCTGGCACTGCTAACTAGAAACAGTCTTGGGTAAGCCATCAAGTCACAATGGACATCACAAACACAATTCCTCCCACCGGTCCTTAGACCTCATCCCCCCACTCCCTGATTCAACTCCAGCTTATCATCCATCCATCAGCCTGTGGAGGAGGTCCCAGAGCTGTTGTACAGCAAGCCATTCTCTGTATGCCATTCTTCCCCTAGACCTTGGCCAGGCTTGCTGGTCTCTGCTCAAATGTTGTCTTCTCAGTGAGGGCATCCCTGGTGATCTTATTTAAATTAACTCCCGCCAGCATGACTACATCCACCTTCCCCATCCCCCACCTTCCCCATCCCCCACCTTCCCCATCCCCCATCTTCCCCATCCCCCACCTTCCTCATCCCCCCACTGCTTGGTTTTTCCCTGTGACCTTTATCATCACCTGCCTCACTTGTCTGCTTATTGTCTGGGAAGACAGGGATTTTCTTTTTGTGCCATTTTATCACCAGAGGCTGGATCAGGGCTTGGTACTTTGTAGGTGCTCAGCAAATGCCTATGGAGTGAGGGAATGAATAGACAGGCTTTGTCCTCTTTCTTGCAAATCCAGGAAACTGTGCTTGCTTGCCTTTCCAGGGCAGGTCAAATGCTGATGTCACCATTGGAAATCTTCCCCTAACAACCAAGTCCCACATCTGCAGTAACAATAGCAATATCTGCTGTGTCTCCCACCTCCCTGCTTGAGTGAGAGAGCAGTGGTTCTCAGACAGGGGAGATTTTACCTCCCAGAAGATATGGGAATATCTGGAAACATTTTTGTTGTCCCCACTCAGGAAGGGGCAGAGGGCTGGTGCTGGAGTGCCATAGACAAGAGGCCAGGGATATTGCCAAACATCCTGCAATGCACAAAGACTTACGCAGTGCAACAAGCTGATAGTAAGGTGGTTGAGAAACCCTGCATTTGCAACACTTGGATTTAAATCCTGGCTCTGCCAAATGCCAGCATGCTGATCATGAACAAGTTATGTGCACTCAGCCTCAGTTTCCAAGTCCGCCAAATGGGTATAATAATAGTACTTCCCACTCCATAGGACTGTTGGCTGCCTCAAGAACACCAGCCTGTGTCAAGCACTAGTATGAGTCTGGCACGTGGGAAGACTTAATTAGATGTCAGGAAGCCGGCCTGAAGCTTTCTTTCTTTTCTTTCTTTTCTTTCTTTCTTTCTTTCCTTCCTTCCTTCCTTCCTTCCTTCCTTCCTTCCTTCCTTCCTTCCTTCCTTCCTTCCTTCCTTCCTTCCTTTTTTTTTCTTTTTTAGAGATGGGGTCTCGTGCTGTCACCCAGGCTGGAATGCAGTGGTGCAATCTTGGCTCACTGCAGCCTCCATCTCCCAGGCTCAAGTAATCCTCCCACCTCAGCCTCTGGAGTAGCTGGGACTACAGGCATGCACCACCATACATGCCCATCTAATTTTTATCATTTTTTCTTATTTGTGTGTGTGTGTGTGTGTGTGTGTGTGTGTGTGTGTGTGTGTGAGACTGAGTCTCGCTCTGTCACCCAGCTTGGAGTGCAGTGGCACAATCTCGGCTCACTGCAACCTCTGCCTCCTGGGTTCAAGCAATTCTCCTGCCTCAGCCTCCCAAGTAGCTAGGACTACAGGCGTGTGACACCACGCTGGCTAATTTTTTGTGTTTTTAGTAGAGATGGGTTTTCACCATGTTGGCCAGGATGGTCACGAACTCCTGACCTCAGGCGATCCACCCGCTTTGGCCTCCCAAAGTGCTAGGTGTCACACTCGTCCATTTGAAGAGACCACCAAACAGGTTTTGTGTGAGCAACAAGGCTATTTATTTCACCTGGGTGCAGGTGGGCTGAGTCTGAAAAGAGAGTCAGCGAAGGGAGATGGGGTGGGGCTGTTTTATAGGATTTGGGTGGGTAGTGGAAAATTACAGTCAAAGGGGGTTTTTCTCTTATGGGCAGGGGCAGGGGTCACAAGGTGCTCAGTGGGGGAGCTTCTGAGCCAGGAGAAGGAATTTCACAAGGTTAATCACTCAGTTAAGGTGGAGCAGGAACAAATCACAATGGTGGAATATCATCAGTTAAGGCAGGAACCGGCCATTTTCACTTCTTTTGTGATTGTTCAGTTGCTTTAGGCCATCTAGACGTATAGGTGCGGGCTTGGGCTCGGAGGCCTGACACTGGGATTACAAGCATGGGCCACTGTGCCTGGCCTATATTTTTAATAGAGATGTGTTTTCATCATGTTGCCCAGGCTAGTCTTGAACTCCTGGACCCAAGTGATCTGCCCACCTCAATCTCCCAAAGTGCTAGGATGACAGGCGTGAGCCACCCTGCCTGGCCAGGACTGAGCATTTCTATGTGTTCTTCAAACTCCCTCATTTTTCTCATCTGCACACAGAAAGACAATGTTCTATCCCCTAAGGCATCTAGGTGGGACCAAGTAATGCATTCTGTCCACTGGAATGTGAATGAGAACACTGTGGCCATTCCCTGGCTATATACCATGTCCATGTGATCCCCCAATGGCTGGCCACAGAGTCTCCACAGAATCTTCTGTGCTCCCTTGCTCCAGAGTACACGACAAGGACTTCAGAGGGTTGAGCCCCACAATGGCAGAGCTCAGATCCTTGTATTAGATATGAATTCTAAATTTCTCTTCAAAGAATCATATGTCAGTATGTTCAGTTCTTTACCTTCTACTTTTAAACTTAACTTCCTCATAAAGCAAACTTTTTCGATCACCTGCTCCACCATGACTCATTCGAATTACCTTCTCTGCCCTAACTCATTCCGATAACCTCCTCCACCCTGACTAATTCCGATTACCTGCTCTGCCCTGACTGATTCCGATTACCTGCTCCCCCTTGAATCATTCTGATTACCTGCTCCATGCTGACTCATTCATTTTTCCCACCAAACCACTCACCCTGTCACTCTCTTTAAATTAGCCAATCAGAACTAGTTAGCCTGTGTGGTCTAACCCTAGCCAATAGGGCGATGACACAACAGCAGGGGCCACGTGAGTCAGGGATAAGAACCTCTTCCCCTCCCTTGTCCAAGTGTGCACTCACCATTGTTCCATTTGTAAGGGCGCATCCTTCTATACAAGTAAATCACCTTGCTGAGAAGAAAACATTTGTATTTTAGTGCTATTTCTTTTGTAGCACCAAAACTTTACGTATAACAATTTTGGGGCTCGTCCGGGATTACATTCCCCTCCAGGAGCGGTCTCTGGTTCTCTCTCAGGAGGAGGTGCACCCTGCCCCCTTGTGACGGCCTCAGGAGTGAGAAATCAGGACCCACCCAGTGTGAGAAATAACCCGAGCTCAGTAATATGGAAAGAAACCGGCCAGCAACCTGGGGTAAAGGATCCTCCATAACGGCCAAGCAAGTCTGTGCATGGACCGAGCAAAAGACACCACAGGAGCTGGTAAAGTATTTCCTTGTTGGTGGGCACCAAGGTAAGAAAGCCACAGGGGGGCAGTGAAGTACTCCTTGGTTGGGGTGGTTTAGAGGTTAAAAAGAGGTGAGACATCCCCATTAGTGGGGATTGAACCTCACACAAACCTCCAGTAGTAGAAAAGGCAAGAAATTTCCAATAGGGGAAATTGAGCCTCACCCCAAAAGGCAAGAAATTTCCAGTAAGGGAAATTGAACCTTACCCCAAAACCATCAAGATGGGAAATACCCTAAGCAAGACAAGGAGCAAGATGGATAAAGATGGTAGCAAAGATATCCCCACCAGATAGCCCCCTAGGTCTCATGCTAAAATACTGGAAGGATAATGGAAGGACTAAACATAGGAAAAAGCAAAAAAATGATAAAATGTTGCTATTTGATTTGGACTCAGGGACCCATCCTCAAACCCTCAATCTTCTGGCCAAAATTTGGGTCGAATGAGGATGTAACATGTCAGTTTCTAATCCAAAATGTTAATTATAAAAGTCCAGTGTCTCAAGAAGAACTAGGCTATGCTCTTTGCTGGAGGCAAGGGCTTGCCCTCCTTTTTCCCTTAGAAACAAATAGGGAAGAACCCAATCTGGCACTCAAAGTGAAAAGTCAGAGGAGCCAGCTCTCACACCTAAAGATTCCAGTGTGTGGGATCCCCTAAACTATCTTCCCCTGCTCAGTATCCCCAACCCTTCCCCTCAGGCAGCCACTGCCGCCTCATATCCCATTCCAAATCCTTCCTCTACTCACGTTATCCCTCCTCCTTATAACCCTGACCCTAGGGAATTACCATCCCACCAGCCTGTTCCCTCCCAACCTAAATACCCCTCTCTAAAAGGAATCCAGTGTGAAATAGAACAATGTAAAAAAGATATTCAGAATTTCCCATTTCCCTCCATACCTAAGGGGTCAGCCCCGATTCTCTTCCCTTTGAAAGAGGTACCACAAGGAGGAAGGAGCCATTGACTTTGTAAATGCTCCCTTAACCAGTTCATAAGTCCGGAATTTTAAAAAGGAGCTTAAACTGCTACTAGATGACCCTTACAGAGTGACAGACCAAATTGACCAATTCTTAGGACCTCAGTTACACACTTGGGTCAAGTTAATGTCCATCTTGGGCACCCTTTTTTCAGGGGAAGAAAGGCGTATGATTCATAGGGCTGCTATGGTAGTTTGGGAATGTGAACACCCTCCCGGTGAAAACGTTCCTACAGCAGACCAGAAATTCCCTGCCTGAGACCCCCAGTGGGACAATAACAATGCAGATCACCAGGAAAATATGCAGGACCTAAGGGAGATAATAATAAAAGGAATTCAGGAATCAGTACCCCAAACCCAAAATCTTTCTAAAGCATTTGATATACAACAAGAAAAGGATGAAGAGCCTATGAGATTCCTGGACAGACTGAGGGAGCAAATGAGGCAATAGGCATGCCTCAATTTGGATGATCCCCTTGGGCAAGGAATGTTGAAACTCAAATTTGTCACTAAAAGTTGGCCAGACATTTCAAAAAAAGCTACAAAAGATAGACAGTTGGGAAGACTGTCCCCTAAGTGAGCTTAGGGAAGCTCAGAAAGTATACGTGAGAAAGGATGAAGAAAAATAGAAACAAAAGACAAAACTTACGTTATCCACCTTCCAACAGATGGCTCCAAACCCAGGGACTTCTAGACAGAATTTCCAGGGAGCCAGAAACTATAAAGGGTCCAAACCCTCCTTTAAAGGACCCCAGCCTCCATCTGGAGGACCAAGGCCCTCTCTACCAGGTCCTCTAAAGAGTATGGGGGAGCAGGGTTAAAGAATCCCAAAACTAAGAGCAAGGAAAGGAAAGATAGGTGCTATAGATGTGGAAGAACAGGCCTTCAAGAGAGGATGTCCTGAACTAAGAAAGGAAAAAGAAGTCCTTCCACTCATGACTTTCGAGGAAGAATAGGGGGGTCAGGGGCTCTGTCCCTTTTTTCTTGAGTCCCACCGGGAGCCCTTGATAAATTTGGAGGTGGGATGCAAACATGAGCTTATCGCCTTTTTAGTCAATTCAGGGGCCGCTCGCTCCTCTGTTCCCCCCGCCCCCCATCTAATGTCTCCTCCTCAGAGGAACTTTTAATCTCTGGGGTAAAAGGGGAAGGATTTAGAGCAAAAAATTTAGAAGTTAGGAACCAGGATCACTCAGCTCATATTCAGTTCTTGTTCATCCTTGAAGCAGGAACTAATTTATTGGGAAGGGAATTAATGTTAAAGTTGAGCATAGGTCTACAAGTCAGTGCAAGAGGATTCCTCACCTCATTAAACCTACTCACCACTGCAGATGAAAAATATATTAATCCTAATGTGTGGTCCAAAGAAGGGAACCAAGGGAAACTCTGAGTCCCTCCAATCCACATCAAGTTAAAAACCCCTGGAGAAGTAGTAAGAAGGAAGCAATATCCTATTCCCCTAGAAGGTAGGATAGTGTTGAAACCTATCATGGAAGGCCTTATTAAAGATGGGCTTCTCGAGCCCTGGGTGTCCCCTTATAACACCCCAATACTCCCAGTCAAGAAATCAGATGGGGCATACCAACTAGTAAAGGACTTTAGAGCTATTAACAAAATGGTCCAGACTGCCCACCCTGTTGTCCCCAATCCTTACACCATTCTCAGCAAGATTCCATACAATCACCAATGGTTTACTGTAATAGATTTGAAGGATGCTTTGGGGACATGTCCCCTGGCTGAAGATAACCAAGATATATTTGCTTTTGAGTGGGAGGATTCCCACTCGGGGCGGAAACAACAATATTGATGGACAGTCTTACCCAGAGGATTCACAGATTCCCCTCATCTTTTTGCCCAAATTTTAGAATAAGTATTAGAACAAGTTGTCATCCCAAAACAAATACACCTTCTCCAGTACATGGATGACCTTCTTATATCTGGTGAAAATATAGAGAAAGTAACTAACTTCACTACACATATTCTTAACCATCTGCAGTTTGAGGGGCCTACAAGTCTCAAAAAGAAAGCTTCGGTATGTAGAGCCCAAAGTCAAATATTTAGGCCACTTAATAAGCGCAGACAAGCAAAGAATAGGGCCTGAATGAATCAAGGGAATCATATCCCTACCCTTGCCTCAAACTAAACAAGAACTCAGGAAATTTTTAGGCTTAGTCGGATTGACTCATATGCACTGTACAGTAAACTGTTATATCAAAAACTTGCCCAGGAGAAGCCTAACTGTCTCCTGTGGACTTCTGAGGAAGTTGATCAAGTCAAGGAGCTGAAAGAAAAGCTCATAACTGCCCCTATTTTAGCCTTACCCTCCCTAAAAAAGCCATTCCACCTTTTTGTTAATGGGGACAGTGGGGTAGCTTTAGGAGTGCTGACTCAAGAATACGGAGGCCTCTGGCAGCCTATGGCCTTCCTATCAAAGGTCTTAGATCCAGTCACTTGTGGATGGCCTCAATGCATCCAGTCCATCGTGGCTACAGCAATTTTAGTCAAGGAACGCAGAAAGTTAACCTTTGGAGGAAAATTGATAGTCAGTACACCTCACCAAGTTAGAACTATCTTAAACAAGAGAGCAGGGAGATGGCTTACTGACTCAAGAATCTTCAAGTATGAGGCCATTCTGTTAGAAAAGAATGATTTAACATTAACCACTGATAATTCAGTCAACCCAGCAGGTTTCCTAACAGGGAATCCAAATTTAAGGAGGGAACACACATGTCTAGATTTAATTGATTACCATATAAAGGTTCAACCAGACCTAGGAAAAACTCCCTTCTAGACTGGACAGCACTTATTGATAAATGGTTCCTCCCAGGTGGTTGAGGGAAAAAGACACAATGGGTATTCAGTGATGGATGGAAAAATTCTTGTAGAAATAGAGTCAGGAAAATTACCCAACAGTTGGTCTGCTCAAACCTGTGAGCTGTTTGCACTCAGCCAACCCTTAAAGTACTTGCAGAACCAGGAAGGAACCATCTTATACAGATTCAAGATATGCCTTTGGAGTGGCCCATACATTTGGGAAAATTTGGACTCAACAAGGTCTCATTAATAATAAAGGTCAAGACCTTGTTCACAAGGAGCTGACACCCAAATATTGAATAATCTTCAGTTGCCAGAAGAAATAGCTATTGTCCATGTTCCCAGACACCAGAAAAGCCTCTCTTTCGAAAGTCAAGGAAATAACCTAGCAGATCAGGTAGCCAAGCAGGTTACTGTGTCTTCTGAAATGCATGTTTTTCACTTAACTCCCTACCTGCCTCCTCCTACCGTAATCCCCATTTTCTCTTCCACTGAAAAAGAAAAACTATTAAAAATAGGTGCTAAAGAGAATTTAGAAGGAAAATGGGTATTGCCAGACCAGAAAGAAATGTTGTCTAAACCCCTTATGCGGGAAATCTTATCCCAGCTACATCAAGGGACGCATTGGGGGCCCCAGGCCACGTGTGACACAGTTCTCAGAGTTTATGGTTGTATAGGAATTTATACCCTGGCCAAACAGGTTACAGATAGTTGCTTAGTATGTAAGAAAACTAATAAACAAACTATAAAAAGATTACCTCTCGGGGGAAGGAATCCAGGCCTAAGGCCATTCCAAAGTATCCAAGTTGATTACACAGAAATGCCTCCAATAGGGTCGTCTAAAATATTTACTAGTGGTAATAGACCACCTCACTCACTGAGTCAAAGCTATCCCCTTTTCAAATGTGATAGCCAATAATGTAGTTAAGGCCCTAATTGAAAATATAGTACCCAGGTTTGGACTAACAGAAAATATTGACTCAGACACTGGGACTCATTTTACCGCACACATTATTAAAAGGCTATCCCAAACATTAGACATTAGATGGGAATACCATATTCCCTGGCACCTGCCCTCATCAGAGAGAGTATAAAGAGTGAATCAGATTTTTTTTTTTTTTTTTTTTTTTTTTGAGACGGAGTGTCGCTCTGTCGCCCAGGCTGGAGTGCAGTGGTGCATTCTCAGCTCACTGCAAGCTCCGCCTCCCGGGTTCACACCATTCTCCTGACTCAGCCTTCCAAGTAGCTGGGACTACAGGCACCCGCCACCATGCCTGGCTAATTTTTTGTATTTTTAGTAGAGGCAGGGTTTTACCATGTTAGCCAGGATGGTCTCGATCTCCTGACCTCGTGATCCACCTGCCTCAACCTCCCAAAGTGCTGGGCTTACAGGCGTGAGCCACTGCAGCTGGCCAAGAATGAATCAGATTTTAAAGAACCACTTGACCAAATTAGTCTTAGAGACTCCATTGCCATGGACCAAGTGTCTTCCTATCACCCTGCTGAGAATTCCAACTGCACTATGGAAAGATATTGGTCTTTCTCCTTATGAGATGCTCTACAGATTGCCTTCTTTAAACTCTGCTACTGATATTCCTACCTTTGAAACAAAAGATCAGCTTCTCAAAAATTATATACTTGGTCTATCTTCTACTTTCTCTTCTCTTAAAACTAAAAGTCTATTAGCATAGGCGCCACCCTTGGAGTACCAGGTGCATCAACATCAGCCTGGGGATCACATCCTCATCAAAAGCTGGAAAGAGGAGAAGCTTGAGCCAGCCTGGGAAGATCCCTACTTAATGCTCCTAACTACTGAAACCACAGTCCACACGGCAGAGAGAGGATGGACTTACCACACCCGAGTCAAGAAAGTGCCACCCCCTCCAGAGTAGTGGGTGACAGTCCCAGGGGAAAACCCTACCAAACTAAAGCTAAGAAGAATTTAACTCTCTTTCATCTATTCTATTACTCCTTCTTTACCCACTCTATTGCTGACCATGTAGTGATTAACATAACCAAGTCAATTTCGCCTCAAACTACTGCATTTGATGCTTGCCTTGTTATACCCTGTGGGGACTTGCCAAGTCAAAGACAGCTCTCCACTTCAGAAAAGTACCTCTGTCCCTCCTGGCTCTCCTCAGACTCGGCATTAGTGAATTGGGACCATTTAATCCAGGGAGAATTTGGAAAGACCCCAGTGTCAACCAGGAATCTTGCCCCCACAATGTAGAGCTTTTATGCCGTAGTTGGTCCAACGTTCTGTGGACCACTAAAGATCAAGGATGGACTGCCCCAACCGGTTTTTGTAACTTCCAAAAACCATACATTCGTTTTAAATGTATGGGGACATTTAAAGGGACAGCCCCCCTAACTGTCAGCTAAACCAGTGCAATCCTATACAGGTTATTATCTCAAACCCTCAAAGGTTTTCCCCTTTTCTAAGCCAGTTCCCTTCTTTAAGCTGGTTTTAGGATATGGGGGCTGAGGTTTCAGGGACAGACCGTACTTACTGGATTCTTTGAAATGCATTTTTTTGATCCCCTGCCACCTGCACCTTCCTCTAAGCCTTCTTCCAAAATCTCTCACAACAGAACAACTGCTCCTCCTCCATCTCATGACAAGACCAAGGTAGCTATCATAGAAGTTAAAGACTTAAAACAAACTTTGGCAATTGAGACAGGACCAAGATGCAAATGCCTGGTTGGAATGGATCAAATATTCCATCTGCATGTTAAACAAAAGCAACTGTTATGCTTGTGTGCATGGCAAGCCAGAGGCCCAGATTGTCCCCTTTCCACTAGGGTGGTCCTCCAGTCGACCAGGCTTGGGCTGCATGGTAGCTCTTTTCCAGGATTCTACTGCCTGGGGTAACAAGTTGTGCCAAGCTCTCACTCTTCTGTATCCTGAAGTTCGACAGCCTGCGGGTCAGCCCCTTAGGGCCATCTGGCTTCTGTCTTCCAACACTAGGTTTACTTCATGTCTCTTACGACAGGGAAAAACTTAGTGTTCCTTGGAGACCTGGAGGGACGCAGTGAGCTTAAGAATTTTCAAGAGCTTACCAATCAGTCAGCCCTTGTTCATCCCTGAGCAGATGTGTGGTGGTATTGTGGTGGACCTTTACTGGACGCTCTGCCGAGTAACTAGAGTGGCACTTGTGCTTTAGTCCAATTGGCTATCCCTTTCACCCTGGCATTTCATCAGCCAGAGGAAGGAAAAATAAGATTATCATAAAGCAAGAGAAGCCGCTTATGGGTCTTTCAACTCTCATGTCTATTTAGATGCAATTGGAGCCACACAGGGAATACCAGATCAATTTAAAGCTGGAAATCAAAAGCTGCAGGATTTGAGTCAATATTTTGATGCATGACAAGTAAAAAAATGTAGATTGGATAAACTACATCTACTACAACCAACAGCAATTTAGTAACTACACTAAGGATGCTGTTAAAGGAATAGCTGAGCAATTAGGGGCCACTAACCAGATGGCTTGGGAAAATAGGATAGCCTTAGACATGATATTAGCAGAAAGAGGAGGAATTTGAATCATGATTAAAACTCAATGTTGTACCTTCATCTGAAACAACATGGCCCCTGATAGAAGTACAACAAAGGGATTCCAAGGTCTGACTGCTCTGTCCAATGAGTTAGCCAACAACTCAGGGGTAAATGACCCCTTTACAGGATGGCTAGAAAAGTGGTTCGGTAAATGGAAAGGAATAATAGTCTCAATTCTTACTTCCCTCACAGCCATAATGGGTGTACTTATTCTCGTCAAGTGCTGTGTCATACCATGCGTCTGTGGATTGGTGCAGCGGCTCATAGAAACAGCACTTACTAAAACTTCCCTTAACTATTCTCTGCCTTATCCAGAGAAGCTTCTTCTTTTGGAAAATCAAGCAGAACAACTAAGCCAAGACATGTTTAAAAAGTTTGAAGAGAAATAACTGTAAGGAAAATGCAAAAGGAGGGAATTATTAGATGTCAGTTCTAAATTTATCTTCAATTAATCAATATGTCAGTATGTTCAATTTTTTACCTTCTATTTTTAAACTTAACTTCCTCACAAAGCAACCTTTTTAGATCACCTGATCCACCCTGACTCATTCCGATTACCTGCTCCGCCCTGACTGATTCCAATTACCTGCTCCGCCCTGACTGATTCCAATTACCTGCTCCGCCCTGACTCATTCCGATTACCTGCTCCGCCATCACTCATTCCGATTACCTGCTCCGCCCTGAGTCATTCCGATTACCTCATTCATTCTGATTACCTGCTCTACCCTGACTCATTCATTTTTCCCACCAAACCACTAACCCCATCACTCTCTTTAAATTAGCCAGTCAGAATTAGTTTAGCCTTTGTGGTCTAACCCTAGCCAATAGGGGGATGACACAGCAGCAGGGGCCACATCATCAGGGATAAGAACCCCTTCTCCTCCCTTGTCCAAGTGTGCACTCACTATTGCTCCATCTGTAAGGGTGCACCCTTCTATAGAAGTAAATTGCCTTGCTGATAAGAAAAATCTGTATTCAAGTGCCATTTCTTTTGCGGTACCAAAACTTTACATGTAACACCTGCACTATTCTTGGAGGCGATTTGCCCAGGAGAGGTCCCAGCTGGAAGCATCTGTGTGAGCTGTGGCAGGATGGAGTTCTGCAAGTTTGTTGGGTGAAGCTAACTGAGATGCAGAACTGTGTGTTAGGCAGAAGGCCTCTCCTGATTAATATCACTACAATGATAGCAGGAAGGCTTTGAGGGACTTCTGCAACACGCAAGTCTAAATTTAGTTTAAATCTGCATAACGATGGCTTATTCCTTTTTTGCTTTTATCTTCTGAGCACATGGCAGACTATCTCCCAGTAAAGCTGCTGATTCAGATCCTTGAGCTGTGTGTTCCCACCGAGAGGAGAGACAATACAGTTAAAAGAACACAGATGCCTGTGCCGCCTTTCCAACTTCTGCCCCCAAAGAAGCACTATGATGCTGACAATTCACTCGCCTTCTCTCTCCGATTTCAGTTTCTCCATCTGTGCAAGGAAGCTGAGATCCCTGCTTTGTGTGAGGTGTTGTGCCAATCTTTTCACATGTGTTAACACACTTTGTTCCACATCAACCCTTAGGGAGATCCTATTCTTGTGCCCATTTTATGGATAAGGAGACTGAGCTTCACTGACGTTAAGTAGTTTTCCCAAGGTCAGAAAACTCTTAAGTGGAAGTCGTAGGGGACCTCATCTCCACGAAAGGCCTTCTTGGGGCCTCTTATTTTGCACAGTGCCAACATTTCAATTGGCAAAGAAAACTCTCAGCCCTCAAAGGGCACACTATTGACCTGCCTGCCATCCAGCCCCTACAGAAAACGACTTAGCAGGGGTAAACCTGCTCCAACTCATTGCACAGTGGACACCTGGGTCACAAATCTGGGTTAGGGCTAAGATTTTGCTTGATGACCAAAGAAAAGAGTCATCTATCAGCTCTTTACACTTTCTGATTTCTAAAATTATTTTTTCTTTAGTTGACCAAATAATACGTGTTCAGTTTTGTGTATCACTGTCCTTTTTTATTCCTGTGTGAATAAAACTAAAGTTTTGGGGTCCCTCACCTGTAGTATAAAGCTGTGTCAGGCATTTAAATCTTACTTTTGGAATTTTCATAATGTTTGTAGTATGCTCAACCTTTAAAAATGTATAATTGGCTATGATTTCCTTCCGTGTCCTAAGTATACATTCAGGCCGTACATGGTGGCTCACACCTACGCTCTCACTCAGACATACCCACTGCCCAAACCTTTTGGAAAGGCAAGGACAAAGGAGGCTGCCAACGGGGTCCATCCAGGTTGGCTTCCCAGGGCACACAGCAGGTGGAAGGAGGACAGAGGGACAAAGGGACCCGGGGGGGCAGAGGGACAATGTCCAGCACTGGGATAGATTGGTCTCTAGTTCCTTGTCTCCTATTCTGTTTCTGGATTAATGTTGAGAAGTGCATAGAGGAAAGGAGGTGGGACACTATATTTGTTTCCTTTTTTTTTTTTTTTTTTTGAGACAGAGTCTTGCTCTATCACCCAGGCTGGAGTGCAGTGGTACGATCTCTGCTCACAGCAACCTCCACCTCCTGGATTCAAGTGATCCTCGTGCCTCAGCCTCCCAAGTAGCTGGGACTACAAGTTACCACGCCTGGCTAATTTTTTTTTATTTTTTTCTAGTAGAGATGGGGTTTTGCCACATTGGCCAGGCTGGTCTCGAACTCCTGACCTAAGTTATTCTCCTGCCTCAAGCTCCCAGCCCCCTGGGATTACAGGCATGAGCAACTGTGCCCAGTCTGTATCAGTTTCCTCTTGCTGCTGTAATACATTACCACAATCCTAGTGGCTTAAAATGTATTTTCTTCCCATTCTGGAGGTCAGAAGTCTACAGTCAAGGTGTCAGCCAGAGGCTGGGCATGGTGGTTTATGCCTGTAATCCCAGCAGTTTGGGAGGACAAGGCAGGTAGATCACTTGAGGTCCGGAGTTTGAGACCAGTCTGGCCAACATGGTGAGATCTCCATATTGAAAACCATGAAACATTATTGAGGGAAATTGAAGAACACTAAAAGACATGCAGAATACTATTTTCATAGACTGGAAGACTTGATAATGAAAAATATAAACTCTCTCCCCAATTTGATCTTTTAATTTAATTCATTCTCAATCAAAATTTTAGCTGCTTTTTTTTGCAGAAATTGACAAGTTTACTTTAAAATATATGTGGAAATGCAAAGAACCAAGATTTACACTATCAGACATTAAAATTATTAGAAGGCTACTATAATTAAACAGTACACTGTCAGTGCAAGTGTAGCAAACCAGCGTAGCAGAAGAGGAATACAGAAACTAATTCACACATACGTGGCCACCTGATTTATGGCAAAGATTGTACACAGTGCAGGGCTGTGAAGGCAGCATGCCATTTTCAGTACTACACTATACACAAGAATAAATTTCAGATGGGTTGCAGATGAAAGAATGATAAAGATTTCTTAAGGAAAACTAAAAGCACTAACCATAAATGTCAGGGAGCAGGGGAGAGAAGGCTAAACTGGGCCATATTAAGATTGAGAACTTCTCTGTTCGTCAAAAGATACCATGAAGGGCAGGGAACCATGGTTTACATTTGTAATCTCAGTGCTTTGGGAGATTGAGGCGAGAAGATCACTGGGGCCCAGGAGTTCGAGACCACCCTGGGCAACAAAGTGAGACACCATCTCTACAAATAATAAAAATAAAAATAAAAATTAGCTGGGCATGGTGGCACGGGCCTGTGTTCCCAGCTACACGGGAGGCTGAGGCAGTAGGATCACTTGAGCCTGGGTGGTGAAGGCTGCAGTGAGTCACGATCACTGCATTTCAGCCTGGGTAACAGAACGACACTCTGTCTCAAAAACAACAACAACAACAACAACAAAACAAGTTAATTTAAAAAAGAAGATACTATGAAGAGAAGAAAAAGACAACCTGGCTGGGCGCGGTGGCTCAAGCCTGTATTCCCAGCACTTTGGGAGGCCGAGATGGGCGGATCACGAGGTCAGGAGATCGAGACCATCCTGGCTAACACAGTGAAACCCCATCTCTACTGAAAAACACAAAAAACTAGCCGGGCGAGGTGGCGGGCGCCTGTAGTCCCAGCTACTCGGGAGGCTGAGGCAGGAGAGTGGCGTGAACCCGGGAGGCGGAGCTTGCAGTGAGCTGAGATCCGGCCACAGCACTCCAGCCTGGGCGACAGAGCGAGACTCCGTCTCAAAAAAAAAGAAAAAGAAACAGAAAAAGACAACCTGTAGAGTGGGAAGAGATTTGCAATACAATACCTATTTCCAACAACTGAAACACATTCAAAACATATAAAGAACTCCTACAAAACAAAAAGACTGAAAATGTAATAGAAAAATGAGTAAATATTTGAAGAGGCCCTTTACAAAAGAGAATATTCAACACATATCTGTCAAATGTGGCCAATACACGCAGGACAATTTCAATTTCATTAGTCATTTGGGGAATGCAAAGTAAAACCAATGTGATGCAAAGGAAAAAATACTGTAAAACTAAGCATTTGAAGTGATGTGGAGCATGCCAAACTCTCACACACTGCTGGTAATTAGTACAAGAACCGCTTTGAAAACTGTTTGGAAGTATCTACTAAATCTGAACACAGGCAAACCCTAGGATCCAGCAAGGATGTATCCAACAGAAATTCATGAATGTGTGCCCTAAAAGAGACAGAGCCAAATATTTACAGCAGCCCTTTTCATGATAGCCCACAACTGAACAGAATTCAGATGTCCATCAAGAGGAGAATGGATGAATAAATGCTCACTTATTCACACAGTGTAATACTAAACAGCCATGAGAATAAACAAACTACAATGATATCCAAACATAGATGAATTTCACCAATACAACCTTCAGCAAAAGGGACCAGATGTGAAAGAGCACATTCCCTTGTATTAAGTTCAAATTAAGGCAAAATAGATCAAATCTATGTCATAATAACCAGAAGATGGAATGAGGGAGGCTTCTGGGATACGGCTATGGTGTGAATATCTGCCCCTTCCCAAACTCATTTTCAAATTTAATTGCCCGTTATATTAATAACAATATAGTGGCACCTTTAAGAGGTGGTTAGGCCATGAGGGCTCTGCCATCGTGAATGGATTAAAGCCACTATTGTGGGAGTAGGTTTGCTATCACAGAAGTGAGTTCCTTTAAAAGGATGAGTTCAGCCCCCTTTCATCTCTCTCTCTCCTGCTGTCTTATCCTCCCACATTCCACCACAGATGACTTCACAATTTCAGAAGGTTCGTTCTTACTGTAGATTTTAGCAACCTCAGCATATGATTTCTTTCTCTCCTTATTAAATCAGGAACTTTCACCTTTTCACTTAAAGGAAGCACTTTATGGCTTCTCTTTGCCATATCTGAATTGCCAGCATCGCTGCTCTTGCACTTTGGGACCATCATGAAGTAAAATAAGGATTCCTCAAACACAAGCACTGTGATACTGTGACAGTTGATGCGACACTGTGACAGTCGATGCGACACTGTGACAGTTGATGCGACACTGTGACAGTTGATGCGACACTGTGACAGTCGATGCGACACTGTGATAGTCAGTGTGACACTGTGAGCATCAACGCGACACTGTGAGAGTCGATGCAACACTGTGACAGTCAATGAGATAACTCTCAACTCCCTGGAAACATTTTTATCTGTCATTGAAAGGGGAAAAACACACCTACTAATCTCTATTTATGGGCCAGACACAGAACCAGGCACTTAAGTGATTTGTTTCCATCATCACAGCATCATCTGTTGTGGACACTGCTTGCTAAGAAACATAGAGAAGCCCAGGTGCGGTGGCTCACGCCTGTAATCCCAGCACTTTGGGAGGCTGAGGTGGGCAGATCACTTGCACTCAGGAGTTCGAGATTAGCCTGGGCAACATAGTGAAATCCCATCTCTACCAAAAATACAAAAAATTAGCTGGGCGTGGTGGCGCATGCCTGTGTCCCAGCTACTCCAGAGGCTGACATGGGAAGATGGCTTGAGCTGGGAGGCAGAGGTTGCAGTGAGCCGAGATTGTGACACTGCACTCCAGCCTAGATAACAGAGTGAGACCCCACCTAAAAACCAAAACAAACGAACAAAAGCATAAAGAGGACTTATCGACCACCTAAAATTGAAATGCTTCATGCTGATCACTGAGTTTAAACATGGGAGACTGGGAGCATTTCTGAATCCATTTTCTTTTCCCACTCACCTGTGTTAGAGCTCAGGGCTACCTTTCTCTAGTCAAAATTAAAGGAAATTGAGCTTTCTCTTTGTTCCAAATGATTTGTTTGTAATTAATCTTTGTGCTTATCTTGTGTTTCATGGCTTTCTTGAAAGAAACTCAAGTTATTTTCACATGATGAATAAAATCTATACGATATTAATTTTTCTATATGCCCTGGGGCAAGAAGATTCTAGCCAAGACCTGTGTGTTGATCTTGTAAACCACAGACTGTCCAAAGACTGACTATTTCTCCTCCACCTCCTCCTCCATCTTCCTTCCAAATGTTGGGCTTTGGGATCAGAACTCTATTGACTGTAGTCAATAATAACTTAATTGTACATTTAAAAATAACTAAAAGAATATAATTGGATTGTTTATAACACAAAGGATAAATACTTGAGGGATTGGATACTACCCCATTCTCCATGATGTAATTATTACACATTGCATGCCAGTATCAAAACAACTCGTGTGTCCCATAAATATATATACCTACTATGTACTCACAAAATTTAAAAATTTTTTAAAAGCAACTGCCTTCTTGATATGATATGACCTTTTCTGCCTATTTCTCTCCCAGGCTTCCACACCTAAGCAAATCACACTACCACCCCTTCTGCCAGAACTGCTGGAGTTATCCATTACTCTTCCTGCTCCCACAACCTTGCACCCAAGCCATCCCTGGGCCCTCAGATCCTGTATTCCGAACACATCTATATTGATCTCTGTTCATTATTCTTTTTCTTTTTTTTTTTTTTTTATACGGAGTTTTCCTCTTGTCACCCAGGCTAGAGTGCAATGGTGCAATCTTGGCTCACTTCAACCTCTGCCTCCCAGGTTCAAGCAATTCTCCTGCCTCAGCCTCCCGAGTAGCTGAGATTACAGGTGCTTGCCACCATGGCCAGCTAATTTTTGTATTTTTAGTAGAGACGGGGGTTGCACGATGTTGGCCAGGCTGGTCTCGAACTCCTGACCTCAGGTGATCTGCCCACCTAGGCCTCCCAAAGTGCTGGGATTACAGGCATGAGCACAGCACCCATCCAGCTCTTCATTATTTTTGATGATGGCTCCCTGCTCTTCATCTTCTGCTCACTGTAGAATTTGGATAATATGTGTTTGTGATTCTGCTGATTTTCTGTCTCCCAAGTGAAATTACAATTTTAGCAAGGGCAGGAATAGCTCTTTAACTCCCTGTGGTATCCCAGTGTCTAGCACATACTGTAGGTGCCCAGTTAATCACCTCTGAGCAAATGATAAATGATGCCACGTAGACTGGGGGCAAGGGTAGCATGAAACCTCATTCTCTTGCTCTTCTGATTATGTTTATTGAAGAATACAGGCAGGGGTGGAAATGAGAGGTAGTAGAAGGTCAGATACTCTGGAGACAGCACACATAATGTTTGTGTGAAATTTATTTCTTTGAAACCAGTTTAAACTCATGTCTCATCAGATTTTGCAGCCTCTGCCTCCTCTATGTTACCCCAGGACCCAAAAGGCCCATGTATTTATCTTCTCTTGCACTGCTATAAAGAAATACCTGAGACTGGGTAATTTATAAAGAAAAGAGGTTTAATTGGCTCACAGTTCTGCAGGCTGCACAGGAAGCATAGCAGCTTCTGTCTCTGGGAGGCCTCACGAAGCTTCCAGTCATGGAAAAGGCAAAGGGCGAGCCAGCACTTCACATGGCCGGAGCAGGAGGAAGAGAGAGGCAGGGAGATGCCACATACTTGAAACTACCCCACTGATACAATCTCCTCCCATCAGGTTCTACCTCCGGCATGAGAGATTTCATTTCAAATGAGATTTGGTGGGGACACAGATCCAAACCATATCAGCCCATGACTGCTGGGGAGGGAGAGTTCTGAGACCACTATTAGATCCCTTTTTATGGATGAGGCAACAGAAGCATATAATGAAGCAATCTGTCCACATTCAGCCAGCTGGTAAGAAGCCAACAGAGCTGAGATTCAAATCCAGTTCAATTCAAATCCAACATGATTTAAATGCAATTCAATTCAAATCTGACTCCAAGGCCAAGGTCCTGTCTTTTCAACCACCACAGTCCGCATATCACAAAGCTTACAGCCGCCCCCAACACCTCTCCTTTCACTTCCTTTGACTCACCCACATTTTAATGATGCCCTATCCTACAGTTCTTGAAAAGATTGGAAAGGGCATCTCCGGGAGACAGACTGGGCAACAACTGGGCAAATAATTCTTACTCATTGTAAAGACAGAAAAGCAAAAGCCTGGTGTATAATGAATGTTTGTTTTATTACTTAAGAATATTTGGCCAGGCACGGTGGCTCATGCCTGCAATCGCAGCACTTTGGAAGGCCGAGGCAGGCGGATCATCTGAGGTCAGGAGTTCGAGACCAGCCTGGCCAACATGGTGAAACCCCCTCTCTACTAAAAATACAAAAATTAGCTGGGCATGGTAGTGGGAGCCTATAATCCCAGCTGCTTGGGAGGCTGAGGCAAGAGAATCGCTTGAACCTAGAAGGCGGAGGTTGCAGTGAGCCAAGACTGCACCACTGCACTCTAGCCTGGGCAACAGGCAACAGAGCAAGACTGTCTCCAAATATATATATGTATGTATGTATGTGTGTGTATATATATATATATATATTCAGCCTTTTTCACAAGATAAGGGGAAGAAGAAAGCTCCTGTCCCGCCTAAAGCTGAAGCCAAAGTGAAGGCTTTAAAGCCTTAGAAGGCAGTGTTGAAAGCTCACACAGATATGTCAGGACCCAGCTTCCCCATCTAGATTCATGAACTTACCCGTCTCCACCTCCCTGGTCACCTGGCTCTGAGACCAGCCCTGGCCCCCAGCAGGCTGTGGGCACAGGACTTGTGCCTCAGACATACTCTGGTTTGTCATCAAGCCTTTCTTGCTCCTGAAACACAGTAGATACCCCCTGGACCCCTCCTGACCAATACCCTCCCCATCTTCCCTCAGCCCCTGCTCTAGCTGGGTTCCTGATCCCTCCCTCAAATGGGCTTTCCGGACTTGACCCCTTTACCTGCTTGGCCTCCAGTGTACCCCTTCCCACTGCCCGCTGGCCTGGCTGAGCTTCCAGAAATTAACTCTCGTGCCTGATCATCTCTGCCTTAATTGGTTTTGTCTTCATCTAGAACAACTTATCTGGGATCGACCACTTTGCCAAGTCACCTCTTTTCTGGTTTTGCTTTGCTTTGTTTTTGTGAGATGGAGTCTTGCTCTGTCACCCAGGCTAGAGTGTAGTGGCGCTATCTCAGCTTACTGCAAGCTCCGCCTCCCAGGTAAGAGTGAGACTCCGTTTTAAATAAAAATTTAAAAAAAACCTACATTGTATTGTTTTTCTTGGTGTGTGTATTTTTTAATTTACATAAATGTTCTATCATTGCTCTCATTCTGTTTGTTATATATATTTTTAATTCAACACTGAGTTTTTAAGGTCTGTGTTGCTGTATGTACTCCAGATATGTTCTGGAAAATTATTGAATAGTATTTCATAATATCAGTGCAAGCAGTCTACTTTTCCATTTTCTTAGGAATGAAAGCAGGTTGCCTCCAGAAACACTCTGATGGATGTCCTTGTGTGTGTGTTCTGTCATGGTCCTCAGTAGCAATTGATATGGAGTACACACCCAGAGGAGGGGCAGCTAGAACGTAGGGTAAACACAGGTGTCATTGAAGAAATGCTGCCAGCGTCTTTCAAATGCCTGGCAAGCACTCGTCTCTTACCAGCAATGAGCAATTCATTTCTTCACATCCTCCACAGTGGCTGTTTGTTCTGATTCTTGCCAATCTGAAAGACTGTCAGTGCACACTGTTGTTTTATATTTTTCATTTACAGTGGGTTTGAAGATTTTTTTCATCTGCATGTAGCATTAACATTTCCTACTCTGAATTGCCTGGTGACATTCTTTGCCCACTCTTAGTTAGGGTTTTTTGTCTTTTCTGTTGATTTTCAGGAGTTCCTTATGTATTCCAGATTTCCTTGTTCCTTTTCGATATTGCATGCTTTTTCTCCAAGACTGTCATCTTTCTGGCAACTTTCTCTGCGGCGTATCTTTACAGCGAAAGTGTAGATAGTGTAAGGCATTAGTCCATCTTATTTCTCTTCATGAATTGAACAAGATTTCACACCACCATCTCCTAAACTACCATATTTTCTTCATTGATTTGTGGTCCATTAGATCTTTATTCTGTCAGTTCCTACATAGGCAGCATATTGCTTTTATTATTGTGGCTTTTTATGTTTTATTATTTTATTTAATTAATTATTTTATTTATTTATTTATTCTGAGATGGAGTCACGCTTTGTCACCCAGGCTGGAGTGCAGTAGCACGATCTTGGCTCACTGCAACCTCCACCTCCCTGATTCAAGCAATTCTCCTGCCTCAGCCTCCTGAGTAGCTGGGATTACAGGCGCACACCACCACACCCGGCTAATTTTTGTATTTTTCATAAAGATGGGATTTCACCATGTTGGCCAAGCTGGTCTCAAACTCCTGACCTTGTGATCCGCCCACCTCAGCTTTTTATTGTAGCATGTTGTTAATATCTGGTAAGGAGAAATCCCTCCTCTTCATTCTTTTTTTTTTTTTTTCTAAATTGACTTAGCCATTATTTCCTAATTTCCTCCTTTTTAATGATTTTTATCTGCTGTTGTTGATTTCAGGATACACAAGACCAGTTCATCTCGACACAGGACTCAGATGAAAAGGCCTAAGACCCTTCTTCCCTCTCTTACCATTCCACCCAATGCACTTGTGCGCTCTCTCTCTCTCTCTCTCTCTCTCTCTCTCTCTCTCACACACACACACACACATACACATTCACCCAATCAATTGAAGTACAGAATCGCACTCCTTGGACAAATAGCCACACAGATCCAGAAAACAACAGATAATCAATAGACACAGTCGGGTTTTAGTCATTCCTATACCCCAGAGCTAGGACAGTGCCTGACACCTGCTGGCCTTGCATAAATATTTGTTGAATGGTTGAAAACATAGCAAAAATAAGTGATTTTACTCTCACATCAAAGCTTATATCTGTTTTCTACCTACAAGCTTCTTCCACCAACATCTGAATAGAACCTCACCTCAGCTTTCTCTTACAGAAGATGTTTCTCAACTTTAATGGACTCTATTGCAGCCATTAATGAGGAAATAGAATTTACGTTAGAACCACAGTGGTTATAAGAGGAACTGATGAGGAACCAGCACCGGGTGAAGGGAAAAGGTGCTACTCAAGACACAGCCGGCTGGGCCCGGGGCTCACGCCTGTAATCCCAACACTTTGGGAAACTGAGGTGAACGGATTGCTTGAGCTCACAAGTTCAAAACTAGCCTGAGCAACATTGCAAAACCCCGTCTCTGCCAAAAATACAAAAACGTTAGCCAGGCATGATGGTGCACGCCTGTAATCCCAACAACTCAGGAGGCTGAAGTGGGAGGATTTCTGGGGACCGGGAGCCAGAGGTTGCAGTGAGCAGTGATCACACCACTGCACTCCAGCCTGGGTGACAGAGAGAGACCTTCTCTCAAAAAAAAAAGAAAAAAAGAAAAAAGAAAAAACAGCCTTTCACTGGAGTGGCCTGGGGCTTAGTTATTAAGAAAAAGGTAATAAGCTAATGAGAATTTACAAGAATCTGTGCTAACTGCTGATGGTGACCGGGGAAAGGAAGGTCCAAAAGTCGAGATCATCAAACACTGATTCTTTTCAGGAAGGCCATGTTTTTGTTGCTCTGTGTTTAGGTTATAGGTTTTTTAATATCTCCATTGCTTGGTTTCCAAGAAGAAACTCAACTTTGTTTTCGGAAATCTTCCCGAACACTTACTCTACTTTTCCCCCATTAAAAGAACTGTTTTTATAAAATAATTTATTCAACCAAAATTTTTGAGCTCCTTGGCACAATGCGGTGGCTCGCACCTGTAATCGCAGCTCTTTGGGAGGTCAAGGTGGGCAGATCACTTGAGCTCAGGAGTTTAAGACCAGCCTGGGCAACATGACGAAACTTAGTCTCTACAAAGAAATACAAACATTAGCCAGGCATGGTGGTGCGTGTCTGTAGTCCCAGCTACTTGGGAGGCTGAGGTGGGAGGATCATTTGAGTTCAGGAGATTGAGGCTGCAGAGAGCCAAGATCATACCACTGCACTCCAGCCTGGGCAACAGAGTGAGACTCTGTCTCAAAAAAAATTATATATGAGATATAAAATTGTATATATACAACTAACATTAAATTGTGTATATCATATACAATTTCCTACCTCTCATATAATCTTTGTATTTATTATTTTAATGGCTGCATAATATTCCAGAGTTAACTAACATACCCTGATTTGCATGACCCAGTTGGGGGACACTGAAGTCATTTCTATGCTTTTGTTATTTAGCATTTTCTCCTTTTGAGCTGTTCTTTAGGATGAATCTCCATGAGCACAATTGTGGCAACAAAGGCTATGCAAAGTCTCATACCAGCTGTCCCCCAGGAACGCTGAGCTCATGCACACCACCAATACCAGCACATGGTCATAGCCCCTGTCACCAGCATTGCGGTGCTTA
The DNA here is from genome assembly GCF_007565055.1 of Rhinopithecus roxellana. Lineage (NCBI taxonomy): Eukaryota > Metazoa > Chordata > Mammalia > Primates > Cercopithecidae > Rhinopithecus > Rhinopithecus roxellana. The sequence continues at coordinate 2,158,649 of NC_044560.1, forward strand.
GCACTGCTTTGTGTTTCTGGATTTTTTTTTTTGTTTTTCGTTTTTTGTTTTTCACTTTTCATTTTGAGATCATTGGAGATTCACCTGCAGTTTTAAGAAGTAAAGCAGAGAGATCCTATAAACGCTTCACCAGTTTTCCCCCAGTGGTAGCATGGGACATAACTATAGGATGTCACACCCAGGGACTTGATGTTGGTTACATGCATTTGTGTGTGTATGTATGTGTGTGTGTGTTTAGTTCAGTTCTATGCAATGCTATCTTATGTGCACAACTCACATAACCCCCAACCATTGCAGTCAATATACAGAACAATTCCGTTACAAGCAAACTTGATCTACTCTTTTATAGCTACATTCACCTCTCCTCTTCCCCACCCTTAGCAACTACTGTGTGTTCTCCATCTTTATAACTTGTCATTTCAAGAATATTATAGAAAAGAATCACATAGTGAGTAATCTTTGGAGATTGGCCTACTTCACTTAGTGTCATTCCCTGGAGATCTACCCGAGTTGTTGCATGCATCAGTAGTTTATTCCTTCTTTTTACTGAGTAGCATCCTTTGATCAGCATGGACCATGGTTTCTTTAACCATTCACCCTTTCAGGAACGTTTGGTTGGCTTCTAGTTTGGGGTTGTTATAAATAAAGCTGCAGTGAACATTCACATGCAGATATGGGCATAAGTGAATATAAGTCTTCAATTTAATTTATGTGAACATAAATCTTTTTTTTTTTTTTTTTTTTTTTTTTTTTTCCTTTTTGAGATGGAGTCTCCCTCTGTTACCCAGGCTGGAGTGCAGTGGCATGATCTGGACTCGCTGCAACCTCTGCCTCCTGTGTTCAACCAATTCTCCTGCCTCAACCTCCTGAGTAGCTGGGACTACAGGCATCTGCCACCACACCCAGCTAGTTTTTGTATTTTTAGTAGAGATGGGGTTTCACCATGTTGGCCAGGCTGGTCTCGAACTCCTGATCTTGTGATTCGCCCACCTCAGCCTCCCAAAGTGCTGAGATTACAGGCGTGAGCCACCGCGCCCAGCCATAAGTCTTTACTTTCTCTGGGATTTGCCCAAGAGGGCAATTGCTGGGTCATAGGGTAAGTGTATGTTGGGTTTTGTGAGAAACTGCCATGCTCTTTCAGTGAGCTTCACCATTGCACACTCCCACCCCCAAATTAATGAGTGATCCAGTTTCTCTTCATCCTTGCCAACATTTGATGCCATTCCTTTTTTTTTTTTTTTTTTTTTTTAGCCAGCCTATTGAGAGTGTGGTGATATCTCATTGTGGTTTCCTACATGTTTGTGATGGTGTAACAGCTATAAAGAGATAATATGGGCCAGACATAGTGGCTCACACCTGTAATCCCAGCATTTTGGGAGGCTGAGGCGGGTGGATCACCTGAGGTCAGGAGTTTGAGACCAGCCTGGCCAACGTAGTGAAACCCCGTCTCTACTAAAAATACAAAAATTAGCCAGGCATGGTGGCAAATGCCTGTAATCCCAGCTACTCAGGAGGCTGAGGCAGGAGAATCGCTTGAACCCAGAAGGCGGAGGTTGCAGTGAGCCGAGATCACACCATTGCACTCCAGCCTGGGCGAAAAGAGCGAAACTTGCATCTCAAAAAAAATTTTTTTAATTTAAAAAAAGATAATATGATACAAAAGCAAATACACATCAGCCCAGCGAGACACTGGAAAATATTCCATTATTCCACACATTAACAGTTCTGCAGCAAACCTATGAACACTCACATAAGTGGAATAAATAAAGCATAAATTATGTGGAATAAATATGGACATAAAATGTGGAATAAATACATAAGTGAAGCCAGGTGTGTTGGCCATGCCTGGAATCCCAGCACTTTGGGAGGCTGGGATGAGAGAATTGCTTGAGCTTAGGAGTTTGAGACTAGCCTGGGCAACATTGTAAGACCCCATCTGCAAAATAATAATAATAATAATAATAAATAACTGGAATAAATAAGTACCCTTGTTTCAGTTTAAATCTGAAGGTACCAACAAATGAACTCAGGTCAGATTTGGCGGCCAAGCAAGTCATGAAAAAATTCTCAGTTTTCTCAAATTTCACCATTGGAATTGCAGATATGGAATTTTGGGCCTGATGATGAACAATTCTAGGCAGCCTCATGCCATTAAATCATGACTGGTATAGACTCCCTGGACAGTAGAAAGGACAGGCCAGGAGAAGACGCTGTTTGTTCATCACTCATGCATTCAGCTGGCAAACCCTGTTGAGAGCTTACTGTACACCAGCAAATGAGAACTGTCCCTTAGGAAGCCACAGGGAAGCCCCTTACCCAGGCTTCCCAACTCCCTGCCCACTCCGTGGTAGAAGATGATGCCTCCCTTGAGCTGCAACAGCCTCATGGGTGTCATCCTAAAATGCAGGCTGGTCACCACCAGTTTAGAATCCTTCTTTATTTTCATGCTGTTGTGTATAAAGCAGACAGATCTGGGCAGGGAGCAAGTCCCCAGCTTCTCAAAAATCTGCCCCTGTTTGAAAGGTGGAAGGAGGGAAAGAGAGAGACCAGTTGATTGATTTTAGGACCAAGTGATTCTTTTCACCCAGCCGGGACTGCCCAGACTTGCTGCCTGTCTCAGTTTACATTTCTGTGCGAAACTGCTATTTTGGATGTTGATATAGTTTTGATGTTTGTCCCCTCCAAATTTCATGTTGAAATGTGGTCCCCAGTGTTGGAGGTGGGGACTGGTGGGAGGTGCTTGGGTCATAGGGGCAGATCCCTCATGAATGGCTTGATGCCATTCTTGTGGGAGTGCGTGTGAGTTCTTGCCCTATTTGGTCACAAGGGAGCTGACTGTTGAAGAGGAGCCTGGCACCTCTCTCCCTCTCTCTTTCTTCCTCTCTCACTCCACAATGCCTGCTCCCCTTTGCCTTCCGCCATGACTGGAAGTTTCCTGGGTCTCTCCCCAGAAACAGATGCTGGCGCCATGCTTCCTGTACAGCCTGCAGAAGTATGAACCAAATAAACCTCTTTTCTTGATAAATGACTCAGCCTCAGGTATTCCCTTATAACAATACAAACAGACTAAAACAGATGTACCCTGAGCTGTCTCCTCCACAGCAGGTAAATATCAGAAGCTACTCATAAAGCTCTACAAAGTAGGGTAGATGTGACCAAGACGAAAACCTTGGTCTGTCCTTATGGGACAGAATTTCTTCTCAGCCTCTGTACAAAACACCCCCAGTCCAGTTAGTCTTGAGTTGATACTGGCTCTTAACTCATCTCTGACCAGCAGGTGGCTCGGTACTTTCCAAGGTACTTTGGTGTCTTCATTTATGTTTTGATGCATTCATTCAACAAACGTTTGTGGAAAGCTGCTAGTTTGAGGGCCAGGGTTACATGATGTCTTTCATGGGCCCCTTCCCCATGCATGGCCCAGAACAAAGCTGACTGGCTGACCCAGAACTTGCCTTGGCCTGAAGCCCCTTCCAGCACAGCGTTTACAGCTGAGAAGATCTGTGTTCAACTCCTACTTCTGCTTAAAGCTGTATGGTTTTAGGTAAATCAATGACACCCCTCATCTCAGGTATCTCACCAACGAAGTGGGAATAATGAAATGTACCTCAGGGGGCTTCTAGGTGGATTAAAGAAAGTTATTAATGGAAATCTACATAGAAGGCACTCTGCAAAGGCTAGCTGCCTTTTCCGTGACTTCTTGAGCATGTGCCATGTATTTGGCGAGACGCAGAGTAATTTCCTGGAGATCGACCTGTCTAAATATGACAAAGGCAGCACTCAGGGATGCAGAGCCACAGGTAAGATTGCAGCAAGGGTGACTTTGATTCCTAAATATGGAAAAGGTACAGCTGGAACCTGGTAGCCACAATCTTCCCACAAAAATTAGTTGATGAGGCCGGGCGTGATGGCTCTTGCCTATAATCCCAGCACTTTGGGAGGCCAAGGTAGGAGGACTGCTTGAGCCTAGGAGTTTGAGACCAGCCTGAGCAACATAGTGAGACTTTGTCTAAAAAAACAAAACAAAACAAACAAACAAAAAACATTAGTTGATGAGTTTCATTACCAGCCAGGGCGGGTACTGAACAACTGAGTTCAATCAGGTGTTCTACAAACAGATTCATCCATCCAAAGGCAATACCTAGGAGAAGACTCTGGTTGGCAGGTTATATACCTGTGGGCCTCCCTGTGGCACCCCCATCTCACTCAAGGAAACACAGAAGACTTTATAATATCCTCAAGGCCTTACATGATCCCTCATCCCACATCTTCTCTAGTGCCATCTCTCCGGCCCCCTGCTCTCTCTGTCCTAGCCACACTGGCCTCTTACAGAGTTCCTGCATTACACCCCCTCACCTCCTCCAGCAGTTGGCTCAAGGGTCGCTTTGATAAGGCAGGGTCCCCACGACTCCTGCTGGGCAGGTATTACCATCCCTCCTGCCTTTTCCTCTCCACAGCGCTCTCCCAGCTAGAGGCTTGTTTGTTTTAGTGGGATGCTGAGTGCTTCCACTCGTCCGTCTCCTCTCACTAGAAAGGAAGCTCCATGCAAGCCTTGGCCTTGTCACTCACCACCGTGTTGACCTTGAACAGTGCCTTGCCCAGAGCATGGGCTCAGTAGGTGTGTGTTGAGTGGCATCTAATTCTCCTACTCCACCGTCACACACTGGGACCTTCGTGAGGACTGTACATAGCTCTGCCCTGGCTCAGGGAGGCACATCTTTATATTTATTGAAAAATACTGGAAAACAGTCCTGTTTGTTTTTAATCTTCTTTTTCAGTTTGTGTTGAGGACACAGGATTTCCTGAGATTGTCCCAAGAATGGGCTGGGAAGGCCTTAGACCTCCTGCCACTTATTCCCAGATCTCCCCCACCCTACGCCTGCTTCAAGGCCCTACATTTAGCAGAGTTGCCCTGCACAGGCCAGATGCCCCGTCAATGTTTATTCAATAAAGACTAAGGAGCCAGGTGCAGTGGCTCATGTCTGTAATCCCAACACTTTGGGAGGCCAAGGCAAGAGGATCCTTGAGCCCAGGAGTTCAAGACTAGCCTGGGCAACCTAGGGAGACCCCATCTCCAAGAATTTTTTTTTTAATTAGCCAGGTGTAGTGGTGCACACCTGTGATCCTAGCAACTTGGGAGGCTGAGATGCAAAGATGGCTTAAGTCTGGGAGATTGAGGCTGCTGTGAGCCATGATTGCACCACTGCACTCCAGCCTGGGCAACAGGGTGAGACCTTATCTCAAAATAAATAAATAAATAAATAAATAAATAAATAAATAAATAAATAAATAAAAATAAAATAATTAAAAAGAAAGAATAAAAGACTAATGAAATGAATTGAAATGAATAAGGTGGTGAACAGATATGCTTCCAAAGCAAAATAGCAACAAACCTGAAAAATGATATTTCAAACATCCCAGAAAGTAAACAGCAAAATGAAATCAGCTCCAGCTTAGGATAGTCCACCTTTTTTCTATCAAAGTTAGAGACTTAAAAGACCAAAAAGGAACCCATTTTATGAGTGAAAACGCCATGGTCTAGAGAAATTAAGAAACTTCTAAGTCAGCCAGCTGGCTACCGGCAGATTTAGGGTTCAGTGGGAAACCTGAAGACTCAGGAAATTCTCTCTCCTCAGTACACCCTGAGAAAGAAGACAAAAATTGGCCATTTCTGGTATTTTTCAATAAATGTAAAGATGTGCATGACCCGAGCCAGGGCAATGCTGTGTACGGGCCTCACCAAGTTCCCAGTGCCTGGCTGTGGAGCAGCAGAATCAGATTCAATGCACTCCTACTGAGCCCACGCTCCATGGTGTACGTTCTGCAGTCAGACAGCCTGCGTTCAAATCCCGGTCCTACACCTAACTAGCTGTTGGCTTTGGGCAAGTTATTTAGTCTGCCAAAGGTGGATAATAATATCCTACCAGACTCAGGAAATTAAATGAGATAAAACGTGAAGACTATTGTAGGGGATCAGACCGTGCTCCTCCAAAACATGCCACTTTGACACAAGGATTATTTTAAGCTGAAGACAACTGAGAAACAGCAAACACTTATTTGCCTAAAAAGCAAATATGTTCTATGAACATACATGCAAATATATAAATTTATGTTCTGTAAATTCTCCTTTGCGAAAGCATCCTCTCCCCTCTTTTGTACCAGGAAGGGCAGAGGGAGATGACTCTAGACTCTCATCAGCCCAGAGACAGCACCTAGTGACATTCACATACAAAATTTACAAAACAACTTCTATCTTCCATCTGTCTCCCCCATATATTTACCTTCCCACAGTTTGCCACCCCTAAAAGCCTAAACCCCTTTTTCCTTTGTCTTCTCACTTCTCTATGAATTTAATGTTTATTGTCAAAATGGTATATAAGTTCTCCAGCCTCATTACTTCTTTGGGGGTTTGCACTTTCTAGAAAACCCCTGTGCCACATAAAAATACTAATATCAAATAAAATTTGTATGCCTTTTCTCCTGTTGATCTTTTGTCAGTTTAATTTCCAGGGTCCCAGCCCTAGGACCTAAAAGGTTTTTTTGTCCTCCTCTGCACGATGAAAGATAAACTTTTCACTGGTGGCAACACTTGCCTGGGAGCTATTAAAACACAGTGCTATGGTTCATGATCACTGATGCTAACCATCCAAAGCTGATAAACAACCACACACTCTTGAGCTACCTCAGCATGCTGGACACTCACTTACCTAACTGAAGTCTCTTTCCTGACCAGTGAGCAATAGTACTTGTTTTAACCAACTGTCACCCAGGCTGGAGTGCAGTGGCATGATCTTGGCTCATTGCAACCTCTGCCTCCCAGGTTCAAGCAATTCTCCTGCCTCGGCCTCCTGAGTAGCTGGGATTACAGGTGCCCACCATCACTATGTTGGCCAGGCTGGTCTCAAACTCCCGACCTCAGGTGATCTACCCACCTCAGCCTCCCAAAGTGCTAGGAATACAGGCATGAGCCACCGTGCCTGGCCAACATTGACGGCTTTTATGCAACGGAGTAAGATGACCTGACTTATGTTTTTAAAAATTACTTTAGGAGCCAGGTGTGGTAATTCACACCTATAATCCTAGCACTTTGGGAGAGCGAGACACATGGATCTCTTGAGGTTAGAAGTTCAAGTCCAGCCTGGCCAACATGGTGAAACCCCATCTCTACTAAAAAAAAGGAAAAAAAGAAAAAAATTAGTCAGGTGTGGTGGCACACTTTTAATCCCAGCTACTCAGGAGATTGAGACAGGAAAATCACTTGAACCTAGGAAGCAGAGGTTGCAGTGAGCTGAGATTGCACCATTGCACCACTGAGTAAAGCATGACACTCCATCTCAAAAAACAAAAATATTACTATGATTGGGAGGTCCCTCCAAAAGTTCAATGTATGACCCAGCAATTCCACTCCTAGGTATACGCCCAAAAGAATTGAAAACAGGAACTCAGGCAGATACTTGCATGCCATTGTTCACAGCAGCATTGCTAATGATAGCCAAAAGGTGGAGACAACCCAAGTGTTATCAGTGGATGAATGAATAGACAAATTGTGGTATATTCATATAATGGAATGTTATTCAGCCATAAAAAGTAATGAATAGAATTACGGCAAAACTGATGAGATGTCACTTCCAAGATTAGGTTTTATAATGCACTTTTATAGTAACGACAAAGAGACTGGGGCTTCCCTCTGGGGATCTGGGGCACCCCCTCTCTTGCTTCCTCTCTCACTCTCTGGCTCACTCACTGTGAAGCCAGCTGCTATGTGGGGAGCTGGGAAAGGCAGTCTCCCACACGCAATCTTTCCACCCCCACTTGGCCACGTAAGAATGGATGTTGGGGCTGGGACATTTCTTAACATGACCTGTGCTAGGCTTGCTGCCTTGTGTGGGAAGATCTTTCCCTGTTGCTAGTGTGTGCTGCTTTGTTCTGCCTGAGCATGGGCATCACATGGCACCTGGCCAACCCCACTGCTGTGTCTGTCTCCATGGGAGGGAATGGGGTCCTTCAACTGCAGCATGAGAGAGGTGCATGTAACCAATTGCCCTGTGTCAGTTGCCCCAGGAGAGACTCGCTGGCCATGGGGACTTTGCTGCCCATGGGGACATACTATTGATGCTTATTTTTTTTTAACTTTTATTTTAGGTTCAGGGGTATATGTGCAGGTTTTTTATATCGGTAAATTGCATGTCACAGGGGTTTGGTGTACAGATTATTTCATCGCCCAGGTAATGAGCACAGTTCTTGACAGGTAGTTTGTCAATCTTCTCCATCCTCCCATCCTTCGCACTCAAGCAGGTCCCGGTGTCTGTTCCTCTCTCTGTGACCATGCGTTCTCCATGTTTAGCTCTGACTTATAAGTGAGAACATGTGGTATTTGGTTTTCTGTTCCTGAGTTTCACGTCGGATAATGGCCTCCAGCTCCATCCATGTTGCTGCAAAGGACATGATCTCATTCATTTTTATGACTTTGTAGCATTCCATGGTGTATATGTACCACATTTGAAGCTGATCATCCTCTGCCTCTTCTCTATGTAAGTCAAGCCTTGCTCCATTCAGGTTGAGTCCCCCTTGACCATTCCTGTACTAAGATGCAATGGGCAGAAGTGTTTGGAGTTCTCCCCTGGAACTGGTAACTGGTGCACAACGTTCTCCTTCACACTGATGTCTTTAACCAACAGCCAGTGAAGACCTGAGGTTTGCCAACAGCCACATGAGGGGCCAAGGAAGCTGATCGTTCTCCAACTGAGCATTGAGGTGACAGCAGCCCTGGCTCACATTTGATTACATCCCATGAGAGACCCTGAGCTGGAGACTCCCAGCAAGGCTGTGTTCAGACTGCTACCCCACAAAAACTGGGAAATAATGAATATTTGCTGTTTTTAGTTGCAAAGATTCGGAGTAATTTGCTCTGTAGTAGTAGATAACCAATACCTATGTTTAGTACCCAAAGTAGGGGAGTACAAAAACTTTAAAATGTGGTGGTAATTTTTAATGTTTATTTATTTATTTGTCTGAGACAGGGTCTCACTCTGTCGCTGAGGCTGGAGTGCAGTGGCATGATCATAGCTCATTGCAGGCTCGATTTTCCAGACCCAGGTGATTCTCCCACCTCAGTCTCCCAAGTAGCTGAGACCACAAGCATGTGCCACCATGCCCGACTAATTTTTTTGTACTTTTTGTAGCAACAGGATTTCACCATGTTGCCCAGGCTAGTCTTAAATTCCTGGACTCAAGCCATCCTCCTCGGCCTCCCAAAGTGCTGGGATTGCAGGTATGAGCCACCGCACCTGGCCAAAATGTGGTTGTAGACTTAACCTTGGGCTCAGTGGCGTGGCCTACATTTAATGACGTAGAGATGCCAGGGTTTCTCCAGCACTATTTGGAGAAGGAAATCCAAAGTCTGATGGAGATGGGACTGTTGGACTGGATTTCTCCTTTGCAAACTGCGTGATCACCCCGCAACTACAAATGCCGAGAAGACACAGAAGACAGTTCCCTCACTGACACACCAAGAAACTCATTTTTGAGGAGGATATCTATACCCTTAAAAATGTCTGAGGCCAGGGGCAGTGGCTCATGCCTGTAATCCCCACACTTTGGGAGGCCGAGGCAAGTGGATCACCTGAGGTCGGGAGTTCAAGACCAGCCTGGCTAATATGATGAAACCCCATCTCTACTAAAAATACAAAAAAGTAGCTGGGCGTGGTGGTGGGCACCTGTAATCCCAGTAACTTGGGAGGCTGAGGCAGAAGAATGACTTGAACCCAGGAGGCGGAGGTTGCAGTGAGCCTAGATCACGCCACTGCACTCCAGCCTGGGCAACAAGAGCAAAACTCCATCTCAAAACAACAACAACAACCAAAAAAAAAAAAAAATGTCTCTGATTGTTCTCCTTAGTAAGCAGGTATGACTGTGGAGGAGGCCACATTGAGATGGTCTTTCTACCTTTATTCAAGATAATGGTATCTGTGATGGTTAATACTGAGTGTCAACTTGATTGGATTGAGAGATACAAAGTATTGATCCTGGATGTGTCTGTGAGGGTGTTGCCGAAGGAGATTAACATTTGAGTCAGTGGGCTGGGCAAGGTAGACCCACTCTTGATGTGGGTGGGCACCATCTAATCAGCTGCCAGTGCAGCTAGAATATCAAGAGGCAGAAAGACGTGAAAAGACGAGATGGGCCTAGCCTCCCAGCCTACATCTTTCTCCCACGCTGGACCCTTCCTGTCCTCGAACATTGGACTCCAAGTTCTTCAGTTTTGGGACTCGGACTGGCTCTTCTTGCTCCTCAGCTTGCAGACGGCCTATTGTGGGACCTTGTGATCATGTGAGTTAATACTTAATAAAATTCCCCTTTAGATGTATATCTATCCTATTAGTTCCGTCCCTCTATAGAACCCTGAGTAATACAATATCACAGAGCAATAGAGGACTAGTGGCAGGACTTCATCACCAAGAGCAAAGTGGGTGCATTTACCATAAAAAGCAGGAGAGATGCTGGGCATAGTGGTTCACGCCCGTAATCCCAGCACTTTGGAAGGCTGAGGCGGGAGGATTGCTTGAGCTCAGGAGTTTGCAACCAGCATGGACAACATAGTGGGACCCTGTCTCTAAAAAAAAAAAAAATTATAATTAGCTGGCCATAGTGGCACATGCTTATGGTTCCAGCTATTTGGGAGGCCATGGCAGGGGGATCGCTTGAGCTCAAGAGCTCAAGGCTATAGCGACCATGTTTATGCTACTGCCCTCCAGCCTGGGTGACAGAGTAAGGCCCTGTCTCAAAAAAAAAAGCAAGAGGGATGTCCCAGTAATCAGAACCCTAAGCCCACAGAAATCTAGGTGGTGGGTAAGTGATCATGGTGTCTCAGGAATGAAATATATCATCAGTTTAGTAGAGTAATTTTTTTTTAATTTAAAAAAGCTCCAGGTCTGGTGCCTATAAACCACTGAAGTCAGCACAGTAGAGCCATGACCTGTCATCCAGTTTCCAGACCTAAGTCAATCCACAGATATAGAAACCCTGGATTAAAGTAGAGGCTAGATCTCCCTGAGGAAGGACCCTCCAGCTTTGCCTCAAGTATACACTATAAATCTTCCCCAAGCCCTTCCCAAAGGGATCTGCCATCATTTACGAGTGACTGTGCACAGGAGAAACGGAAATATTCAAGTTGTTCAGGAATCGGTACACATAGATTCTAAATTAACACTAGTCCTAGGGACCTGCAGTGCAGGTGGTTCTCTCAAAGCTGGGGCTTACTGTAAGCAGGTGACAGATGAAATCTTGCCTCAAGTCCAACTCACATTGGGCCCAGTTGGTCCAAAGACACGTGTGTTTGTTATATGTCTAGTGCCTCAATGTATCATTGAAATAGACATATGTGAAAACTCGCAGAATCCTATGTTGGCTCTCTGACCAAAGGGATGAGTGTCATTGTGATAGGAAGCAGTATGTGGAAGGCCCTGGACTTCCCTTCCCTACCAATAAGCCAGAAGCAGTGCTGCCCCACCCTACCCCCAGGAACTGGGGTAGGAAATTACTACTCATGAAATTACTCTTGCAGTAATTTCAGAATTCAATTGCAGCTGTTTTTCCAGCTGTAGCATCATATGGGAGCAAGTAAACACAGCTCCTGGCACTTGGTAAGCAGCTACCGACCCAGCGGATGCCTTTTGTTCCATAACAATTTGTAAGGAATACCAGAAGCCACCTGCCTTTATCTAGCAGGGCTAACAGTATGCCTTTACAGTCTTACCTCAGGGCTATGTCAATTCTGTTTTCTACCATAATATAGTCTTCAGAGATTAGGATCATGATATTCCTCTGAACATCACATTGATCTGATTGATACATTGATGACATTGTGCTGACTGGATCATATAAGCAGAAAGTGGCAAGTACTTTAGATTCTGTATTAGTCAGGGTCAACCCAGGAGACAGAAACAGGGAGTCACAGATATAAAGAACAGCCGCTGCTCCTGGGTCGAGATCTGGCCTTATTTTAGAGGACATGGTCATAGGTAACTAGAAAAGGTGCCAAAAAAGCCATTCATGGGAGAGTGCCTAGTTGGTGACACTCTGCTGCAAAACCATCTGAATGTCACCAAAGGAGGCTGCTGGTCACCAAGTGTGACGGCCGCTGGGTACTGTGGGAGCTAGGCATCAGAGAAGCCTTTCTCAGTGGGACCCACATGTTGGCAAAACTGGATGCTGCAGGAACCCATGGTAAAGAAAACATGAACTGCAGACATCTGGCAAGAAGAGCACACCAGAACTAAGACGAGAAGCCTGCCCTTTTCCAATATTTCTCAGCACCTTCTACTGACAAACCTTAACGTTGTTTCAGGTGGCAAAGTAGAACTATGTCAAGGATGTGTCAAGAACTAGGGAATAGGTCTGAGATTTTTATCCTACTTGCAAACTAACAAGTTAGACTGCCATAGTTTCATGGATACTGCCAGAAAACATGAGATGACAGGCTCAGATTCAAAGATTATTATTATGTATAGCATGGCAAACGGAATGAACTTCACATTAGTGTTGGTTCTCCTTGCCTCCCAGATTCCATGGAAATGGCACAGAGAAGTCCAGGTGGTATGGTAGGGTTGCATCACAGCTGAGGAACTCTGACCTTCGGGGACTCCAAATCTTCTATAAGCAAGCAAACCTGCCTAACCTTTTCCCTATTATCTTTTTTTTTTTTTTTTTAACTTTAACTTCTGGGATACATGTGCAGAATGTGCAGGTTTGTTAGTTAGGTATACAGGTGCCATGGTGGTTTGCTGCACCTATCAACCCGTCATCTAGGTTTTAAGCCCCCCGTGCATTCGGTGTTTGTCCTAATGCTCTCCCTCCCCTTGCCCCCCATCCCCTGACAGGCACTGATGTGTGTTGTTCGCCTCCCTGTGTTCATGTGTTCTCATTGTTCAACTCCCACTTACGAGTGAAAACATATGGTATTTGCTTTCCCGTTCCTGTGTTAGTTTGCAGAGAATGATGGCTTCCAGCTTCATCTGTGTCCCTACAAAGGACATGAACTCATTCTTTTTTATGGCTGCATAGTATTCCATGGTGTACATGTACCACGTTTTCTTTGTCCAGTCTATCATTGATAGGCATTTGGGTTGGTTCCATGTCTTTGCTATTGTGATTAGTGCTGCAATAAACATAAGTGTGCATTAAGTATGCATGTGCCTTTATAGTAGAATGATTTATATTCCTTTGGGTATATACTCAATAATGAGATTGCTGGCTCAAATGGTATTTCTGGTTCTAGATTCTTGAGGAATCCCCACACTGTCTTCCACAATGGTTGAACTAATTTACACTCCCACCAACAATGTAAAAGCGTTCCAATTTCTCCACAGCCTCACCAGCATCTATTGTTTCTTGACTTTTTAATAATTTCCGTTCTGACTGGTGTGAGGTGGTATCTCATTGTGGTTTTCACTTGCATTTCTCTAATTATCAGTGATGTTGAGTTTTTTTCATATGTTCATTGGCTGCATAAATGTCTTCTTTTGAGAAGTGTCTGTTCATATCCTTTGCCCATCCTCATGGATAGGAAGAATCAATGTCATGAAAATGGCCATACTGCCCAAAGTAATTTATAGATTCAATGCTATTCCCATCAAACTACTATTGACATTCTTCACAGGATTAGAAAAAACTACTTTAAATTTCATATGGAACCAAAAAAGAGCCCATATAGCCAAGGCAATCCTAAGCAAAAATAACAAAGCTGGAAGCATCACGCTACCTGACTTCAAACTATACCACAAGGCTACAGTAACCAAAACAGACACATAAACCAATGGAACAGAAGAGACCTCAGAAATAACACCACACAACTACAAGCAATCTGATCTTTGACAAACCTGACAAAAACAAGCAATAGGGGAAAGGATTCCCTATTTAAAAAATGGTGCTGGGAAAACTGGCTAGCCATATGCAGAAAACTGAAACTGGACCCCTTCCTTATACCTTATATAAAAATTAACTCAAGATGGATTAAAAACTTAAATGTAAAACCCAAAACCATAAAAACCCTGGAAGAAAACCTATTCAATACCATTCGGGACATAGGCATAGGCAAAAACTTCATAATGAAAACACCAAAAAGAATTGCAGCAAATGCCAAAATTAACAAATGGGATCTAATTAAACTAAAGAGCTTCTGCACAGCAAAAGAAACTAGCATCAGAGTGAACAAGCAACCTACAGAATGGGAGAAAACTTTTTGCAATCTACCCACCTGACAAAGATCTAATACCCAAAAATCTACAAGAAACTTAAACAAATTCCCTATTATCTTTATGATACTAGACAGTGAATAAATTTGTCCCGTGATGCAAGAGAAAACACTATCTCTATCTTCCAAGGTTGATTACTCAACAAACATCCTCAAAACGACAATCTGGATCAAAAGCCATCAGTACTTCTGTTCACAAGAGGCCCAGAAATGTGAGAGACCCAGGGAGAATGGTCTTCCAGGAATCTTCACCACTCATTTCTACTTGATCTTGGCTTCTGGGAGATTTTTCCATTGAGTATCCCATGCCTTTAGGCACTCTGGTTAGTCTGACTGACAAAGGCTGGGGATGGAGGGAATCTCCAATGTATCTTATAAAGCATTTAATAAAGGCTACTATCGACAGGACTCTAAGCAGCAGGATCAGGCTAATCTATGGGAGAACTGACCAGTTGAACAAATCTGATCAACCATCTGGGCTTACCTTAGAGAAAGCTAGCTGGCTTGCTTTATAAGTATTTGTATTGATTTTTCTGCTTGGCCGGCAGCATTGATTCAGCCACAGCAAGATGTATTAGCAATTACACAGACTCCACCTTGGCCCATAACAAGGAAATCTAAGGTAATGCTAAGGTAAGACAAGCAGGCTATGGGGAATTTTCTAGCTGGATGGAAATAGCTGGCACAAAGGTGCTATATGTTGCCTTCAAAATCTAAAAGCCCTAACAAGCATTGTACATTTTTCTTTTCAACACCCAGTAACCCTGGGTGGTGAGGTGAGGCTGGCCTGGATGCATCTCAGGGCCATAGTAGTGTTTCCTTAAATATGCAAAAAAACACATACAAGGCTTTCTCCTCCTAGGAAAAATACAAGTTACTATATTTGAGGGAAAGAGGACAAGTTAATACGTGGCTTCCACATAAGAACTTCAGCCCCAGGGGCATACATGGTACTTCTTGAAAGAAAGCACTGTTTGCCAGGTGCTATGGCTCACATCTGTAATCCTAGCATTTTGGGAGGCTGAGGAGGGAGAATCACTTGAGCTCAGGAGTTTGAGACCAGCCTTAGCAACATGGCAAAACTCCAACACCACCAAAATACCAAAAAATTAGCCTGGCATGGTGTAGCACGCCTGTGGCCCCAGCTACTGGGGAGACTGAGGAGGGAGGATGGTTTGAGCTCAGGGGGCTGAGGTTGCAGTGAGACAAGATCACACCACTGCATTCCCTCTCTACTGCACTCTGGCTTTGGGCAACAAAGCCAGACCCCTTCTAAAAAAGAAAGAACGAAAGAAAGAAAGAACGAAAGAATGAACAAAAGAGAGAAAGAAAGAAAGAAAGAAAGAAAGAAAGAAAGAAAGAAAGAAAGAAAGAAAGAAAGAAAGAAAGAAAGAAAAGAAAAGAAAAGAAAAGAAAAGAAAAGAAAAGAAAAGAAAAGAAAAGAAAAGAAAAGAAAAGAAAAGAAAAGAAAAGAAAAGAAAGAAAAGAAAAGAAAGAGAAAGAGAAAGCACTATTTACAATTTTGGGATTCACTAAGTGGAGCCTATATCCACTGGAGGGCACAGGTTGACAGTGCCTCTAATGAATGTGCTGGCTGGCTGGCATTAATAGTATGCCAGTAATCCAGTCAATGTTAGGGTTCCCAAGTGGGCAGAGCAGCTTCTATAACAGCCTGAGCTTGCTACAGAGCCTTCTCTTGCTCTGTTCCCCACTTGCTCTGTTCCCCACTCTGTTCCCTGCAGGCAGGCAGGCAGGCAGGCAAGCAGGCTATGGGGAATTTTCTAGCTGGATGGAAATAGCTGGCACAAATATGCTATATGTTGCCTTCAAAATCTACAAGCCCTAACAAGCATTGTATATTTTTCTTTGTAGATGGCACAAGTGCAGCAACTTGTCTTTCACCTTGGAACAAATATTTCAACATTCTCCACATCACTGAACCACCAGAAACTTCACTGATGTGGCTGTCCCTTAATTGTTTTGGAGTTTCTTTCACTTTGCAGTATGTCTTCCTAAGGTATTCTAAACTACATGCTACTTCCTGCCTAACAGATCGAATAAGCATAATGCCATCAACATAATGGATTATCATGATGCTTTCTGGACTATCAAAGCAATTACAATCTCTGAGGACTATATTAGAGCAGAAAGCAGTATTGGCATTGCCCTGAGGCAGGACTGTAAAGGTATACTGCTGCCACTTCCAGATAAAGGCAGGCGGCTTCTGATATTCCTTGCAAACTGGTATGGAACAAAAGGTGCCTGCCAGGTCAGTAACTGCTTACCAAGTGCCAGGAGCTGTGTTTACTTGTTCCAATATGATGCTACAGCTGGAAGAACAGCTGCAGTCAAAGTCATTGCATGAGTAATTTTAGAATCACTCATATGCATTCTCCAAGATAGATCAGACTTCTGCACATTTCAAACTGCTGAATTAGATCAGGGTGTGATAGGTGCTTTTTTTGAAGTCTTCTAGGGTGGTATGAATCTCTGCAGTTCCCTGTGGGGTGCAGCACTGCTTCTGGCTTATTATCTTAGTAGGGAGGGGAAGTTCCAGGGCCTTCCTACATAGTTCTTCCTGCCATAATGACCCACATCTCTTTAATCATAGAGCCAATGTAGGATTCTGCCAGTTTCCATATATGTCTATTTCAATGATACATTGAGCCACTAGAGATATAATGAACACATGTCTGTGGAGAAATTGGGCCCAGTGTGAGTGGGACTTGAGGCAAGACTTCATTTGTCACCTGACCACAGAAAGCCCCCACTTTGACTGGGAAAGCCACAGAAACACTGTCCTCAAGATTGGTGTCAATTCATAACTAGTGTCTAGTGACTTTTGTGTTCACAATTTCTTATAAGTGTTCCTGGATATAAGTTTTAGCTAGGTTCTCAGAGGTAGAGCAGTGTCTTATGAAAATTTGATTGTACTTAGAGGCTGATAAAGACTTTCAAGAGAAAAGAAGAAGACTGCTGATATGGTTTCTTTCCCCTGATTGGACCCTTCCTCATACAAGTTCATACAGCTTATGTCATAAAAATATGCTGGGAATAGCTTAGAGGAAAGTGCAAATTACTCCACCCAGGGAAGGTCAAATGGGAGTAATGGGAGTGGGAGAAGGGAGAGTTGGGGAAAGATGAGAGGACGCTACTGGGGGAACCATTGGTCACTAGCTCCAGGTCAGGCCAATGGTTACAGACCATGCTCAGTTTCTCATGCTGAGAAGTTGGGTTGACTGTTTTCCCAGCACAGCACCTTCTGGTGAGGCCTTCTGTGAAGGACATACTCTAAGGTGGCCTCATGGGCCCCAACCCCCAGTGGTCATACCCTTATGTAATCCCCTTGTGTGGACAAGGCTTATGACTTACTTCTAACCAATAGCATATGGCAAAGGTGATGGCATGTATGTGATATGTGTTTGTGATTACCTTACATTAGTTCTAGTAGCTATCTTGCTGGAGTCTGTCTCTCCCTTGCAGTCGTTCGGAGAATTTCATGTGTCAAGACACTGTGGATAACCTCTAGAAGCTGAGATTGACCTCTGACCACAGCTTGCAAGAAACTGAAGTCCTCAGTCTATAATCACAAGGAATTGAATTCTGCCAACAACCTGACCAAGCTTGAGAGTAGATCCTTCCCCAGTTGAGTCTCAGATGAGACCACAGCCCCAATACCTTGATTGTAGCTCAGCAGGAGCCTGCCAACCCAGCCTCTGACTAAGTCAATGACCCAGCTAAACTGTGTTCAGGCTCCTGACCCACAGAAACTGTGAGCTAACAAATGTGTATTGTTTTAAGCCACTATGTTTGTGGTAATATTGTTACACACTAATAGATAATTAACACACCCTTCCATCAAAGCTGCTTATACATAATTCATTAGTCACAATGTCTGCTCATGCCCCCAGGGGCCCAACCCAAATTGCCTGTGTGGATGCCTGCTCTTTTTGCAAAGAACCAAGACACCTGTAGGACCCCCTCCTCCATCGGTCATAGGTGAGGTCGTTGGTACCCACTGAGGCTATGGTTGGGAAAGCCTCCAGCTTCAGCATTTGGGTGGGACTTTGGTGAGACTGACAGCACTGAGGCCCAGGGGTATTACAGGTATATCTAGCAAACATGACCCAAGCAAAAACTAGTGTGGGTCACCTCTGACATGCAATACAAAGATTCCCTTCCTTTTCTCTGTGAGCAGAGGAATTGGCATGGCTAAACAATGGCATGGTTCTTTATAAAAGTGAGAACAGTTGGGCGTGGTGGCTCACGCCTGTAATCCCAGCACTTTGGGAGGCCAAGGCAGGTGGATCACAAGGTCAGGAGTTTGAGACCAGCCTGGTCAACATGGTGAAACCCTGTCTCTACTAAAAAATACAAAAATTAGCCAGGCTTGGTGGTGTGCACCTGTAATCCCTGCTACTCAGGAGGCTGAGGCAGGAGAATCACTTGAACCCGGGAGGCGGAGGTTGCAGTGAGCCAAGATTGCGCCACTGCACTCCAGCCTAGGTGACAGTGTGAGAGTCTGTCTCAAAAAAAAAAAGTGAGAACAATATACAAGCTCATCGAAGAAAAGAGGCTAGCACCTTACTCCCTTAGGAAATGCAGTTTCCATATTCCAGATGGCATTCAGAGGTTCCCAAGACATCCCCGACTTGGTGAACCTGCCTGTTAGTACCCAGTTGGAACTCAGGTTAAAGACTTGAGCCCAGGCAAAGCTCACAGCTCCCCAGAGCCCACTCTTTTATTCTGTTCCTTTCCTCTTGCCTCTTTCCCTGTCTCTCTCTTTCCCATAATCCCCTCTGAGATCTTCATTTAGTGCAGCCCAAGGGTGGCTGTGTCAAGGGTAGAATTTCATTGCAACAGCATTTCTCAGACCAGCTGGAGCCAATCAAAGTTGAGATTTGACCCAGTGACCTTTGACCGCAGGAACAATTAGATGCCCCCTCCAGCTATGCTTTATCATCATGGATATAGATTCACCACCAACAGTATGACCAGTTGTTGGCATTTATTCTGCACAGATCTTATATGTTGGGGCTTTGAGAAATTTTTAAAGGCATTTTGTTCTCCTTTTGATATTTATTTCACCTCAGTGGGAATGTTAGAGAATGTTGCTAGATCCAGCATTGGACATTGTTAGTACTGGAAGGAAACAGACGCAGTTTGGATTTTCTTGAATACTAAGCAAGACTCTTAGCTTACTTCTCACCCTTCCCAGGTGACCCAAGCATTGATGTAGCACCTCTTTAGTCAATAAAATAGAACTCACTAAAGCACCCAGTTTCTGGTAGAGTCCATACTTGCCCCCGCCTCTTCGGGGCCCGGGGTTACCATCATATGCCCTTTACATAACTGACTACAGCATTCACAATCTTCAGGGAGCATGGGAAAGAGAGAGCCTTCTTATCAAAAAAGATAACGGATCCGTGAAAACCATCCTCCAGGTGGTACCATGTCACGCGGACCCCCTGGTCCTCCAAGCGCTTCTTATAGAGCAAGCTGTCATCACGGAGTATGTCATTCTCACAGCTCACCAGGAAAGACTCAGGCAGCTGAGCAATGACCTCATCATCTGCTATCAGGGGTGAATTTTCTACATCCAGCATATGTTTGGCTTCTAGATAGGCAGCTTCATTAAAAGGCCCGGGAGACCAGGGTTGGTAGCCTCTGTTCTTAAATTTCTTGGGGATGTTGTCAGGGCTGAGCCACTTCTTGTACTTCCTCCAGACATCTGGGGGTACACAAGTGCCGTTCAAGATGGCATCACGCCAGGAAAGGTCAATGGCCAGATAGTTACACAGAGAAGTCACCAAGAACTTCCGGGAAAGTAATGGGACATTCTGGTTCTGCTGAAAGGATGGCAACTGCAGACAGAATGCCTGGACAAATGGATAAATCAGAACCTGAGCCCGGATCCGGGGAAGATCTGATCTGCCCACCAAGGCCTGGGTGATGGCAGCCACCACTGCGCCTCCGATGCTTTCTCCACAGACCACAACCCTGGAGGCGTCCACCCCATAGGTTTCCAGGGCCTTCAGGAAGTGAATGGAGGCATTCATGCAGTCTTGGAAAAGGGCGGGGAAATGGTGGTCAGGAACCTTCCGGTACCTAAAACGAAAACAAGGAGCAACAGGACGCCAGTGTGGACAGTGTTGCTAGGGAGCTGTTTCAACAGAATCCTCAACCCCCTTACAAGACTGTGTCTGATTAAATCCTCAGAATAACCCTATGAAGTAAGGATTTCATCCCCATTGTCTTCCTATGAGCATGTGAAGAACCTGCCTAGAATCATACAGGCCAGGATTCTTCACTCCAAACCTGTGCCCTGTCAGCTTCCCATAAACTCCATATGAGGTGATGCAACTTTGTTTTCATTGAAACTATTTGCTTTGGGCGCAAAACAACCAGCAATGGCTGAAAAAAATGTCAAATGAAACCACTACCAATCCCACTGCCTGTCTGTAGAGAAAGGGAGAGAGAACACTAAAGTCAAGAGGAAGTTACTGTCAGGCAGAATTTTTTTTTTTAATCAAAAATCTAGGCCGGGAGTGGTGGCTCACGCCTGTAATCCCAACACTTTGGGAGGCCAAGGCAGGCAGATCACGAGGTCAGGAGATCGAGACCATCCTGGCTAACACGGTGAAACCCCGTCTCTACTAAACAAAATACAAAAAATTAGCCGGGCGTGGTGGCGGGCACCTGTAGTCCCAGCTACTCAGGAGACTAAGGCAGGAGAAAGCCCTGAACCCGGGAGGCGGAGCTTGCCATAAGCTTAGATCGTGCCACTGCACTCCAGTCTGGGGGACAGAACGAGACTCCATCTCAAAAACAAAAAAATCTAATTTTAAAAAATTGACTAGGCATGCATGGTGGCACACATCTGTAGTCTCAGCTACCCAGGAGGCTGAGGCAGGAGGATTGCTTGAGCCCAGAAGGTTGAGGCGGCAGTGAGCTGTGATTACACCACTGCACTCCAGTGTGGGAGGCGAGAGGGGCAGGGAGTGTTCTGAAGGTGCAGTGTAGAGACAGAAAGCTAGCCTGGAAATCCACAGCTCAAGCTGCAGAAGACCCAGGTGCCAGTGGCTGGTGAAGAACACTAGGGGGTTGGTCTTAAGTATCCTGAGGTTTGGTTTCCAAAGTATGTCTCCTCAAAGAAATTCAGGGGCAAAGAAAAGGAGCTCTAAAATGAGCCTTTAAAAACAGTAATGAACAAGCTAATTAATGCATAAATTGAGATTAAGATAATAGAAAGGAATAAAAAAATAGAAATAGTTTGGCTTAACTGATTGGAGCAGAGAGTTTATCTAAACAATTGTTCTCTTAAATGTTAAGTTGAAGTTGTTGCTAATCATCTTTTCTATTCTTACAATCTATCATTGAAAACATCAAGGCCGGGTGGTGACTCACGCCCATAATCCCAGCACTTTGGGAGGCCGACGATCATTCACCCTCAGGAGTTCAAGACCAGCCTGGCCAACATGATGAAACTTCATCTCTACTAAAAATACAAAAATTAGCGGGGTGTGGTGGCGGGAGCCTGTAATCCCAGGCACTCGGGAGGCTGAGGCAGGAAAATCACTTGAACCCAGGAGGCGGAGGTTGCAGTGAGCCAAGATTGTACCACTGCACTCCAGCCTGGGAGACAGAGCGAGACTCCATCTCAAAAGAAAAAAGAAAAAGAAAAGAAAACATCAAAAAGGTATATTTTAATTATCACATTAAATTTGGAAGAAGCTCATAAGGAAAAATAACATCTTGGACTAGTGGCTTTCAACTTAGAACAACAAAATTATTTTTTTTCTTAGAAGAAAAAAATGATGTAAGAGCCCCACTGTATAAAATAAACAAATGCAGTTGTTCTGGTTTTGCCCAAGGGTAAGGAACATAAGCTCTCATTCTGTCTCCTTCTTCTTTGACTTCCACAGCTGCCTCTAAGACATCACAGGGAACCCCAGGGCTCTAAAGAACCAGTTTGAAAACCACTGCCTTCCCTTAGACCTTGAATTTTGTTTCCTTTAAAAGTTCATTTAACACCTCATCTTTCAAAATAGAGTTTGATTGATTGCAGTATAGTGTAGTACCCATCTAGGAAACAATTATCGCCCAGTTATCTTATTGCCCATTTCCTAGATGGTCGATATATTGATAAATCTATCAATGTTATCAAAGCAGGTTCCCATTTAAGCTCAGGCAAAACACATGCTTCTCAGAGGGTCCTTGCAGGGAGGTAGCCCCTGCACCTGGTAGCAGTGAATACAAACCTCAGCTTTCATTTTCCCATTTCTAGAAATGAATACGCCTCACTAAGTGTTGAACATATGACTCCAACATGATGAAGGGGATAACAAATATTAGGTGCTTTCTATGGGCAAAATCTCTGACCTGCCAGAAAGAGGCAGAAATTCTCCTGTGCCTCCCTGCACTCCTCTCTTGCTCACTGTGATAGACTGAATGTGTGTGCCCCCTAAAATTCCTGTGTTGAAATCCTACACTGCAATGTGAGGGTATTAGGAAGTGGGGCCTTAGGAAAGTGATCAGGTCATGAGGGTGGAGCCCTTGTGAATGGGATGAGTGCCCTTGTGAAGGAGGCTTTAGAGAGCTCTCTGGCTTCTCTTTCTGCCATGTTAGGATACAAGGAGAAGCTGGCAGTCTACAGCCTGGAAAAGGGACTTCACCAGAGCCTAACCATGCTGACACCCTGATCCTGGACTTGTAGCCTCCAAAACTGTGAGAAATCAATGTGTTGTTTAAGCTACCCCATCTATGGTAGTTTATTATAGCAGCCCAAACTAAGAAACTCACCCAGAGGTGAAGGCTTCGCAGAACCAAAGATCAAAAGACCCATCTTCTCCAAGAGCTCGGGTAGGGAGTCCCAACCAGGCCTTAGACATCTCCCTTCCTTCAGTGTGTCTCAGGGAGTCTCCTCCCAGCTACTGTCTCCCTGCAGCCTCCTAGAAGCCCTTATCTGTGTGCATGCAGCTCCATCAGCCACTCTATCAAAACTGCCCTGGCCCGTGCACCAGGTCTAAGTATCTGGGATAATGGTATCCTAAGGAATTTTCTACAATATATTAATGCAGGTGCTTATTGATACCTTTATGTGCTACCTGTTCAAGGGATGCTTTTATTACCACAAAGGCCTTTGGTGACATAGACTGTAATGGTGGAATTTCAGACACAATGGTAAGCCACCTGGGAGGTATGTTGACAAATACTAGAAAGTGCTGGCTTCCTCAGTCTCATCAGAGAGGACCAGAGATGTTAAGTGACTTTGTTTAAGTCACACAGCTATTCTGTCTACCAAAGCCTAAGGGCAGCTAAGGTTTGAGGAGGTCCATTTTAGAGGTAGAATCTAAAAAGGCAGATTTCAATTTATCTCACTGGCCTTCTCTAAACTCTTTCCCAGTGATGTGAAATCTCTTGGGCCAAGAACCAGAATCCTAGTGAGTAGCCCTTACTGCCCCCTCCATCCACTCTAAAGATGCCCCCATCTCCCTTTTGTTTATATAGGACCAGGGTTGTATCTTAAGACACTCTCAACACTAGTTCCTGCAGGATCAGAAACTTAGTTTTTAACAATGCAATAAGCACCTGCAGAGCCATCACCCCAAACAACAGCTAGAATCTTGACCGTCGCCTTCACCAAACCCACCATCGTGCCATTTTGCTTCTCCCCCAACTTAATGAATGGTTACCCTGAATCCTGTATCTATCATTTTTTTCTTTCTATGTTACATTGTCTTATTGTGTCTATGTGTATTCCTCGAAAGTATTCTTTTGGTGTTGACGTTTTTACCTTTGCAAAATGAGTATCAGCCTTTATGTAATTTTTTGAAAATGTTTCACTTAGTTTTATACTACTAAGATTCATTTGCAATATGGTACACCTTTCTAGTTCATTTATTTAAATGGCTATGGAACATTCTATAATATCTTCATGGCTACGTAATCTAACAGTTGCTATAGTGTGGTTTATTCATGCATGCCCCTGTTCATGGATATGAGGGTTGTTTCCAAGTTTTTGCCCTTTTGAGCACTGCCGCACCCATCTCTGTGGATGCGTGTCCAAGAGTTGTCTCTTGGGAGTTAGGGCCTCTCTGATCTACAAATCACCCATGAACTTACCCTATCTCCTCTCACCCCTGTTGAACCTACCAGCTGTCTCCAGCAACTCACCCAATCATCAGAAGTACAGAGTCAGTCTCCCGGGCCAGATAATTGCACAGGCCATGGTAACAATCTGCAAGACAAAAACAGTCAGAGCAGCAGCCCATGAGTAGGACCCAGACCATCTCACCACAGCCCCCAGGAAGAGCCAGCTGACAATCTTGGTGTAGGGTGTGGCATCTTCTCTGTTTCTGTCCTTGCCTCCTCTGCCTGGGCAGAGCCAACGAGCCAGACCAAGTCAGACATCTGTCCCCAACCTCCTGAATTTTGGGGCTCAAATGCACCTTGGGGCTCACTTTCTGCAACATTTATTTTACAGTGGAGGAAACCAGGAACCTGGTAATCTTAGTGATCTGAAAGGCCGGGCGCGGTGGCTCAAGCCTGTAATCCCAGCACTTCGGGAGGCCGAGACGGGCGGATCACGAGGTCAGTAGATCGAGACCATCCTGGCTAACACAGTGAAACCCCGTCTCTACTAAAAATACAAAAACTAGCCTGGGTGAGGTGGCGGGCGCCTGTAGTCCCAGCTACTCAGGGAGGCTGAGGCAGGAGAATGGCGTGAACCTGGGAGGCGGAGCTTGCAGTGAGCTGAGATCCAGCCACTGCACTCCAGTCCAGGTGACAGAGCGAGACTCCTGCCTCAAAAAAAAATAAATAAATAAATAAAAATAAAAAAAATAAAAAAAAACCAAGGGAAGTTAGGCATGCCTGCCCTGGAATATTAATAATAACTATCTATTTATATTGATCAAGAAATAAACAAGGGTTGGATGGGATGGTTCTATTAGTAGAGTGGTGCACGTGAAGTTCTCAGAGGCAGGTCCATTCATATGAGTACGTAGAACATACTGGCACAGTGGCAGACATAGAATCACTGCCAAATACACTTCTAATTCAGTCATTCTCAACTTCAGCCATACATAGAGGTACCACGGAGTTTTTACAAGTCCTCAGGCCCAGGTTAAACCTCAAACCAATTAAATCAGAATCTCTAGGGTGGAAGCTCAGGCATCAGGATTTTCTAAATCATGCCAGGTAATTCCAGGGTTTGGGGGAGGTTGCTGAAGTGGGTACATGCTTCATTAATGCTCTTTGAGGGAGGTGACAATGGTTCTGAATGGAGCCAGAGGCACAGAGGGGTCTAAACTGAGTCGGAGCAGTCAGCCCCTAAGTTGAAGTTTCTATGCTAATAGGTCTCAGTCCTGGGCGCACATTGCAGTCATCTGACGAGCTGTTTAAAAATACTGATGCCCTGGCTCACGCCTGTAATCCCAGCACTTTGGGAGGCCAAGGCGGGTGGATCATGAGGTCAGGAGTTTGAGACCAACCTGGCCAATATGGTGAAACCCCATCTCTACTAAAAATACAAAAATTAGCCAGGCATGGTGGCACATGCCTATAGTCCCAGCTACTCAGGAGGCTGAGGCAGAAGAATTGCTTGAACCCGGGAGGCAGAGGTTGCAGTGAGTCAAGATCATGCCACTGCACTCCAGCCTGGGTGACAGAGCAAGATTCCATCTCAAAAAAAAAAAAATTGCTGATGTCTGGGTCCCGCCCATTTAGCCTGGGGTAAGACCTGGGTGTGGATATGACTTTAAAATTCCCAGGTGATTTTAAGGCCCAGCCAAAGTGGAGACCTCTGCTAGCCATGATCAGGGCCAGCCTGGGTGTCATCTTCCCAATGTAACCCAGACATTCCTCCTTTCCCAAGCATGTCAGGTCATCCCTGTTTCAGAGATTTGCGCTTGCTGCCCCTTCCACTTAGACTTAATAGGGCCAGGACTAGGGTGAGGTAGGCAAGATATCTGCCTTGGGTACACAATCAAGGGGGGTCCCACAACACTCAGCCATACAGAAAAAATAACATTTGGAAGCAATTAAGAAATCACAATTAATGCCCAAAAATTGCAAGATGACCAAAATATCAACATTTTAAATAGGCTTAGCTGGGTGCAGTGGCTCACACCTGTAATCCCACACTTTGGGAGGCCAAGGCAAGAGGACCACTTGAGCCCGGGAGTTAGAGACCAGGCTGGGCAATACAGCAAGACCCTGTCTCTGTAAAAATAATTAGGCCAGGCACAGTGGCTCACTCCCGTAATCTCAACACTTTGGAAGGCCAAGGTGGGGGATCACTTGAGCCCAGTAGTTCAAGACCAGCCTGGCAACACAGGGAGACTCCATCTCTACATATAATTTAAAACTTAGCCAGGCATGGTGGTACATGCCTGTGGTCCCAACTACTAAGGAGGCTGAGGCAGGAAGATCACCTGAGCCCAGGGGGTTGAGGCTGCAGTGAGCCATAATTGCATCACTGCTCTCCAGCCTGGACAACAGAGTGAGACTTTGTCTCAAAATAAATAAACAAACAAACAAACAAATGCATAATTACCTAAGGGTGGTCCCACTACTTGGGATGCTGAAGCAGGAGGATTGCTTGAGCCCAAGAGTTGGAAGCTGCAGTGAGCTGTGATCACACCACTGCACTCCAGCCTGGGTGACAGTGCAAGACCCTGTCCTTAAAATATATATACATGTATATAAACAGGTTTCTACTTTTCTTTTCTTTTCTTTTCTTTTTTTTTTTTTGAGAAGGAGTCTCACCCTGTTGCCCAGGCTGGGGTGCGGTGGCGCCATCTCCGCTCACTGCAAGCTCCACCTCCCGGGTTCACACCATTCTCCTGCCTCAGCCTCCTGAGTAGCTGGGACTATAGGTGCGCACCACCACGCCCAGCTCATTTTTTGTATTTTTAGTAGAGACGGGGTTTCACCGTGTTAGCCAGGATGGTCTCGATCTCCTGACCTCGTGATCCGCCTGCCTCAGCCTCCCAAAGTGCTGGGATTACAGGCGTGAGCCACCGTGCCCAGCCACAGGCTTCTACTTTTCACTTGCACACTTGCTCTGCCCTGTTGGGTCCTACCTGTGTATATATTTTGACATTTTGTTCATCATAATTGTTTTGCATTAATATTTGGTTTTTTAAACATTGCATTAAAACATTACTTATCTTGATGAATGAATGTTCTGGCATCCTCTGAATTTGAAGCCTGAAGCAAGTGTCTCCCTCTAGCCCCAGCCCTCTCTTGGAAGGCTCTTCTCTGGCTTCCAAAGGGCCAGATCCTCCTCATCCATTGAGCCTGAGCTCAAATCTGACTTATCTGAGAAGAGCTAAATCGGAATGATGCTGTGAGTCATTCTCCATGCCACCTGTGTAATCATGATCTGCAGTAACTTCAGTGTCCGGCTCCCTCAGGTGACAGTCAGGTCCATGAGGCCAGGGACTGGGTTCTGTTCCCATGACAACAGATCCCGCTAGAGAATGTCCATCATCACTTCCACCACTAGGTGTCAGTACATCCTAATCTCCGGGAAGTTACGTGCCGGGAGAAGCCCGCCTTTTCCTGTGGGCAAATTTTTCTCGCGTGTGTCCATGCATCCGTCCGTACATCCATATCCATTTGTGCATTCGCAAGCTCATCCTTTCATCCACTTATTCCCCCATCCATCTATTTATTCGTGCATTCATTCATTCAATTCAAAAAATGAAAACAACAGGCACTGGGGATCCAGCAACAAACAAAACTTCCTGCACTCTTCATTTTTAGTGGGGGGAATCAAGTACTAAATAAGGAAACCCATGAAAGAACAAAATGAGCTCCGACTGTGTCAAGTACCTGAAGAAAATTAACAAGGATGAAGCCGGGGGTGGAGACAGGGGTGCAGGGCAGGGCAGCGTCAGCACCGGGGGTGGAGACAGGGGTGCAGGGCAGGGCAGCAGTCAGCAGGGAGAGTTCTTAGATAAGATGTCCAGGGAGGGTGAGACAGGAATAACACAGGGTGGTTACAGGAGAATAGAAAATTCCAGGTTGGGCGCGGTGGCTCACACGTGTAACACCAGTACTTTGGGAGGCCAAGGCGGGCAGATCACCTGAGGTCAGGAGTTTGATACCAGCTTGGCCAACACGGCGAAACCCCGTCTCTACTAAAAAGACAAAAATTATCTGGGTGTGGTGGCACGCGACTGCAATCCCAGTTACTTGGGAGGCTGAGGCACGAGACTCGCTTGAATCCGGGAGGTGGAGGTTGCAGTGAGCTGAGATCGTGCCACTGCACTCCAACCTGGGAGACAGAGTAAGACTCTGTTGAAAGAGAAAAGAAAGGGAAGGAAAGTGAAGAAAAGGAAGGAAAGGAAGGAAGGACAGGAAAGAAAGAGAGAGAGAGAGAGAGAAGGAAGGAAGGAAGGAAGGAAGGAAGGAAGGAAGGAAGGAAGGAAGGAAGGAAGGAAGGAAGGAAGGAAGGAGAAGTGAAGGGAAGGAAGGAAGGAAAGAAAAGGAGGGAGGGAAGGAAGGAAGGAAGGAGAAGGAAGGGAGGAAGGAAGGGAGGAGAAGGAGAGGGAAAGACAGAAAGAGAGGCAGAGAAAGAGAGAGAAAGAAAAGATAAAGGAGAAAGAGAGTGAGAGAAAGGAAAAGAAAGAGAAAGAAAGAAAGAAGAAAGAAGAAAGAAAGAAAGAAAGAAAGAAAGAAAGAAGAAAGAAAGAAGAAAGAAAGAAAGAAAGAAGAAGGAAGGAGGAGGAGGGAGGAGGAGGAGGAGGAGGAAGGAGGAAGGAAGGAAGGAAGGAAGGAAGGAAGGAAGGAAAGAAGGAAAGAAGGAAGGAAGGAAGGAGAGAGAGAAGGGGAGAAGAAAAGAGAAGAGAAGACAAGACAAGACAATTCCAGGCAGCAGTTTCACACAATGAGCAAAAGGAAACTTGAAATGACTGCAGAAGCTAGAGACTGATAAAACCCTGAAAAGCCAGGGTGTGAACCAAGCTGGCTAAGACCGACTAGACCCAACATGGCACTGGATTTGACCTGAGCCTCTCCTAGGACCTCCTTCTATGCTCATCAGCATACACACACCCACTAGTACCATGGCAGTTCTGGGACACCCATATTTGGTGTACAAACGGGTGCCACCACAGTTCCGAGAAAACACCATTTTCCAGGAATTTTCATGAATATTCCACCCCTTGGTTAAAGAAACCTATAAAAGTAGCCGCCCCAATCCTGGCGCGTGTCTCTCTTGAGTCTGCCTGCACTCTTTTCTTGACTATGTGTTTTTCCCTTTGCAATAAATCTCTGTATTTTCACCATTTTCTGACTCGTCCTTGAATTCGTTCTCATGATAGTGTCAAGATCCTGAACACTGGGGAGGGTCAATGTCCCACCGGCGTTTGGGAACCTCCCGCAGCCCAGCAGTATCATCTTTGTGGCAAGCCAGCCAGGGACATCATCACTCCCATTTTAGAACCACTGGCAATTGGTAAGCCCCACTCCAACCTTAGTTGGAGTCCTCTTGTTCTCTGGAATTACTACTTTCTTCCTTGTTTCTTGGAGCTAACTACGGCCTGCCTCCCCACTGCTCCCTCAGGCTGGAAAACCCAATTCACCCTGATGAGCAACAAGCAGAGATGAGAAATTGTCACCCTACGCAGAGTAGTTTTGGTTTTTGTTTGTTTGCTTTTTTTTTTTTTTTTTCTTTTTTTTTTTAGACAGTCTTTCTCTGTCACCCAGGCTGGAGTGCAGTGGTGTGATCTTCGCTCACTGCAACCTCTGCCTCCTGGGCTCAAACAGTCCTCTTGCTTCAGCCTCCTGAGTAGCTAGGACTACAGGCATGCCCCACCAGCCCAGCTAACTTTTGTATTTTTTGTAGAGAAGGGGTGTTTCACTATGTTGCCAGGGCCGGTCTTGACTCCTGAGCTCAAGCAATCCTCCTGTCTCAACCTCCCAAAGTGCTGGGATTCCAGGCATAAGCTGCCATGCCCTGCCTTACACTGAGTAGCTTTGAGGCACCATGGACCTCCCTGACATGAGGCTAACGAGGGTGGTAGGATAAAAACCCATACCAGGCAGTGGATGGATGGTTTCCAAGGAACACTATGACTTTTTCCTGGGAAGGGTCTTCTGTTTTCCCAAGGGACCAGCTGTGCCAAGCCACTGATGCTAGTTGGGAAATGTTTCCTCCTTCTTGTCTTTCTTTAAACCCTACTGTTGTGATTTTCTCTTCTCATGCTTCTTCCTCACACTTCACCCGACAGCTTAGTGAACTCTTTAGACACAGCAGGATAGGCCCCTTAGATACTATTCTCTGGAATGCCAAGGGGGGGTCCCTTCAAGGTCCCGATTTTTTGGCCATATTGAATCATCTCTACTCCCAAGCTTTACCTGGCGGTAAATGTTCAGATGGATATCGGCAAGCTTGCATGCCCACAACTTGCCCTTCTCGACCCTCCCATTTCCAAAGCCCCAGGGGTCACGGATGCCTGGGCAACACTGAGACTCCGGGGATGCCTGGACACTGAGGCAGCCAGCCAAGAGAAGTGGGATGCCTCTGGGATGCCTGTCTCCCTGGCATGGCCATGGAGCTGGCCAGTCATGAGGGACATTTCATAAAATGCCAGGATCAGTCCATCCATGAGGGAACCATACTGTTATTTTCCCCTTCTCTCTCAAGTCATGCCAAGGACAAGCCAAGGCCATTTGAGGCACATTCTTAAAAACTGGAATAATTTTAAACTTGATGGGCTTAGAAGAAACTCATTTCTTTCTGTAACACCATTTGGCCCCAATATAAGTTGGAAAATAGGGTGCAATGGCCAGAGAATGAAACCCTAAATTTTAATACCATCTTGCGATTAGGTCTTTTTTGTGAATGTCAGGAGAAATTGACTGAAATACCATATATATAGGCCTTCATGGCTCTTTATCAGAACCCTTTATTAGCCAGTCAGTGCCCAACATCAGGAGAAAATTACAGAAATTGGCTTTGGGACTCCAAATGCCTGTTAATCAAATGCTTGATGTGGCTTTTGGGATATTCAATAATAGGGACAGGGCTGAAAAGGCTGAAAAGACCCGGCATGGCAAACAATGGGATGAAGAGCAGGCCCAAATGATAGCCGTCATTGTAATGCTGCAACCAGTGCCCCACAAACCGAGGGTCACCCAGATGGAGGCGTCACCCATGGGTCAAACAGACCTAACAGCAGACCTACAGGCAATGGCTACTGCTTCAAGTGTGAAAAGCCGGGACACTGAAGCAATGACTGTCCCAGCCAGGGAGCCCACCTAGACCCTACCCTCACTGCAAGCAGAAGGGCCATTGGAAAAGGGACTGCCCTGAGCTCTGAAGGGAGAGAAGGACACCCGATGCCATAATGGCTATAACTGAGAACTGAAGAGGCCTGAGGTTCCTGGCAGCCCCCAAAAAAGTCATGGTCATCACAACTGAGGAGCCTCAGTGACTCTTGATGTGGCTGGTAAAAATATTAATTTCGTAATTGACTCAGGGGCCAGTTACTCTCTCCTAAACAGCCATACTGGGCCCTTATCCTCCGAAAGCTACAGTGTCACAGGCGTTGATGGCACCCCAAAATCAAAGTGCTTTACTTTACCCCTGAGCTTCAGGCTAGGACACTATATAGTAACTCATGAGTTTCTAGTTATGCTAGAATGTCCCATTCGTTTATTGGGATGTGTGAGACCCTGACTCAACAATGGATGAATAACATGCACCGACACAGATATTCTGCTTTGCCAGTCCGGCTGAGTGTCCGAGTCACTTACAGACACCAAGCAAGGTACTGTAAAGAGTCAGCAGCCATGGCCCTAACCAGCCAGCAAGACTCGTATTTATTCAGTAAAGATTAATTGACAAAGGTTTGAGTCAACACACCTGTGGGTAATTAACCTGGTCGCCCCTACCCCAGAGAGGGCCGTCTTGCCCAGGAATGATCAAAGGTTAGTCTTAGGACCACATGAGGAAACAAGCTATTTAGATAAACTATTCTATCTTCCTTTGTATCTACTTTAAGCTCTTTACTCAAGGTAAGGATTAGGTTGCCTTCAGCCATAACCTTATCCTGAGATTTTTGCAAGAACCTTCAGGCCTTCCAAGAAGGTTTGTAACTATTACAACTAAAATTTTTCCCACCAGTCCCCTACAGGGATGGGACTTCCTAGCCATCCCAGTAAATGAAGGCACTTTATCAGGCCCTAGAAAGCCCTCCTTATTGGCAATGCTTGTTGTTTCTAAACCAGCCTCAGAAAAACAAGAGACCCACACACACACCCCTTGGTTAAAGCAGCACATAAAGGTAGCGTTTCCTTGCGCCTGTCTCTCTTGAGTCCACCCCACTCCCTTTTCTTGAGTGTGTGGTTTTCCCTTTGCAACAAATCTCTGTATTTTCACTATTTTCTGACTTGTCCTTGAATTCATTCTCACAACAGTTTCAAGAGCAGGGACACCAGCTGGAGGTCCCACTGGCCTTTGGGGACATCCCCCAGCCCACTGGTATCAAGACCACTCTGGGGAGGGACAGTTGAGATGCAACTGAAAGAACCAGGGGTAGTCAGCCATGCAGTGTCAGGGGTGGGAAGGGTATCTTTTGAGGCTGAGGAAGCAGCAGGTCGAGAATGGTAGTGAGAAGGAGCTGAAGTGTCTGCAGCAGATAGGCGCGTATCGGGACTGCAGCTGAGTGAACGGGTAAGGGCCACCACAGGTTACCCGGGCGAGGCTGTGGGAGGAGTTTGGGTTTCATGGAAGGGCACAGGAGAGATTTAAGTGCAGGACTGACAAGCTCTGACTTGTATTTTTAAAAGATCCCTCTGGCTGCTAGGTGGGGACCAGATATGAGGGGCAAGAGGTGAACCAGGGAGACCCATGACTGGGAGGCTGGGGTGCAAGGGGGCAGGCAAGCAAGGATGGGGTCTTGGGCCATGGCGATACTGCAGAGCTAGAGGGAAATACATGGGTTTGCGAATCATTGTCAGTGAGACAGGGCAGGCCAATGACTGTGAGTAGAAAGGGGAGAGAGGAGTCCACAGCCTCTGTGACAGCCCCGCCATGACACTGCTGTCCCCATCTTGACTGAGACTATCATATTATAGAAAAGAAAAGGTTTCCCATGTAGGCTGCCACACCATCTACTGACCTGAGCCCAAAGCCCTTAGTCTGGGCTGTTAACGCTATAAAAATCTCCAACAACTGATTTCTTTAAGCTACAGCAGAAGGGTTCTTGTGGGAGGCATGAGCTAGGCTATGCATGCAGGTGAGGCCCTTCCTCTGCAAAGCCACAGGGAAGCCCCTTACCCAGGCTCCCAAATACTGTGCCCCCTCCATGGTAGAAGATGATGCCTCGCCGGGGTCTGGAGGATGCTGTCTTGGGCTGGAACAGCCTCACGGGTATCGTCCCAAAACGCAGGTCGGTCACCACAAGTTCAGGGTCCTTTTTAATTCTCACGCTATCATGTAAAAAACGGATAAATTTGGGCATGGAGCAAATTCCCAGCTTCTCAAATATATTCCCCTGTTGGAGGTAATCAAAGAAAGCCAGACGTTAGGAGAGGTTAGAATCTGGATGGTAGATTCCCCGACACTTAGAATTGTTAGGATGTTTTCATAGTTTCTCACCGGCCTCCTGTAGGTACAGGGGGCTCTTCAGGAATCCATGGGCTCTGGATTGTGTCCAGGTGGGGGGCTGGATTTTCCAACTTTTCTTCCCAAAGGCTCTTGATTAAATAATGATGTGAATTTGCCAAAGGGTAGCCTAGCTTGGGGCTGACTGGAAAGAAGTCACTGACTTAGAAAAGTCAATTGTTGGCTGGGTGTGGTGGCTCACGCCTGATATCCCAGCACTTTGGGAGGCTGAGGCGGACAGATCACGAGGTCAGGAGATCAAGACCATCCTGGCCGACATGGTGAAACCCCATCTCTACTAAAATTACAAAAATTAGCTGGGCATGGTGGCGAGCGCCTGTAGTCCCAGCTAGTCAGGAGGCTGAGGCAGGAGAATCGCTTGAACCTGGGAGTCAGAGGTTGCAGTGAGCTGAGATCGTGCCACTGCAACAGAGAGAGACTCTGTCTCGGAAAAAAAAAAAAAAAGAAAAGAAGAAAAGCCAATTGGCCAAGGCAACTGGCCAGGCAACTTCCCTCTCTATGGCTCTGTGCTGGACTCTCCCCAGCCTGGGATGCAAAGATAGTTTCTCACCTGTATCAACACGTCATTCTTCTGGGTTACGAAGGATTCCTGACTGTGTCCGTGTTCAACGAAAAAGAGCAACGTGAGCAATTAGGGATGTCTGTTGTGGGCTCAGGTCAAGGGAGTAATGTGTTTTTAAACTAATATGGTCACTCTACTTACAAACAATTCAGCATCTGAATATTTCAAAATATAGTTACAAGGTGTCATATTTCATGTATTAAGTACATTTCAGTGATTCTGGATAATCTCTCCCACAGACCTCACATTTGGAGTGTGTCTTTGTCATAAGGAAAACAGCAAGGGGTGATAAGAATGACAAGAACAAGAACAGCTGATACTTATTAGACATTTACAATGTGCCAGTACTGGCCCAAGTGGCTTGGATCATTAACATCATTAACTTGATTAAACTTCTCAGCAACCTTTCTAAGTCAGGCACAATTATCAGCTCCATTTACAAATCAGGAAATTAAGACATGCCAAAGTCAAGTTCCTTGCCCAGGGTTGTTCAACAAGTAAGATGCAAAATGTGTGTTCTCAACTGCTAAACAAGAAAGAGCTTGGGTTTCGGAGCCAAGCCTATCCAAGCTCAAGTCTGAACCCAAACTCCAATGAACTGAAAAGGCTTGTGCATCACTGTCTCTGAGCTTCAATTTCCCTTGTTTACAAAATGAGAGGCATGGTGTGTATGATCCAAAGATGAGGTGTGAGGATGGGATGTGACCACCTACATAGAGTGTCTCCCCAGTGGGTCCTGGCCAGTGTGAGCCCCACCCTTTCTCTTGCTTGCACCCACTGGGTCTTGTCCGAGGTCCCACGGACTACCCCAATGGGTTCCCTCCATGAAGAGATCCTCCTAAAGGAACTCCAAGCAAAATAATGATTTCCTTGCTTTAGTTGGAGGAGAACGAGTTGATCCGCAAGGTGGAGGTCACCTGCTTTTCCCATCAACTGACCCACATCTGAAAATCCCAGGCCTCTATGTTGCACCAGCATGGATCTTCACCTGCTCAGCTGTGAGCTCCCTAAGTCGTGGCACCTGTTGTCGGGGTAGGCTGGCCCTAGCCCTAATCTCCCCAGTTGTCTGCCCTGTTTGCCCACACACTGTGGGCTTCTCCATGCCTCCCTTTGTTTCCTGGGAGCCTTTCTTACCTATTCAGCAGGTGGTTAGACACCAAACTGACTTTCATATCCAGGCTCAAGGGTTATGTTCATGTGGGGCCATCCTCCTCCCTCTCATAGTAATGGCCGCTGCCTTCTTGGAGGCCCTCAGTACCCTGTCGCCCAGGTTGGAGTGCAGTGACGCATTCTCAGCTCACTGTAACCTCTGCCTCGAAAGATTTCTTTAGAACTCCTCCAGGGCTTTACTGTGTGGATATGATCACCCATGTTTGTTCCTACCACCAAATCAAATGCTTCACATGATCTAAGGTCTCAGCACCTTCCCCTCTGTCTCCAGCATCTAGAACAAGAAATGTTTGTTTAGGGGATTTGGAACAATGCAGTGTGATGTTAAACCTCCATAGGCATCGCACTACCTCGGGAGGTGTAACATCACACTGCACTGTGTGATGGCCACTAGCTATGCCATGAAGTTACATTGTTTCGGTTTTGGTTTGGTTTTCCGATTCTGAGTCCACATTTTCTATAGCTGGTAACAGGACAGAGGCACAGAGGAATACTGATTATTAAGATTATACATGGGGGCCGGGCGCGGTGGCTCAAGCCTGTAATCCCAGCACTTTGGGAGGCCGAGACGGGTGGATCACGAGGTCAGGAGATCGAGACCATCCTGGCTAACACGGCGAAACCCTGTCTCTACTAAAAAATAAAAAAAAAAAAAAAAAACTAGCCGGGCGAGGTGGCCGGCGCCTGTAGTCCCAGCTACTCGGGAGGCTGAAGCAGGAGAATGGCATAAACCCGGGAAGCGGAGCTTGCAGTGAGCTGAGATCCGGCCACTGCACTCCAGCCTGGGCTACAGAGCGAGACTCCGTCTCAAAAAAAAAAAAAAAAAAAAAAAAAAGATTATACATGGGAGTATCGAGATTTAAAAACTATCTGAGGTCCAGTGGCCAGGCGCGGTGGCTCACACCTGTAATCCCAGTACTTTGGGAGGCCAAAGTAGACAGATTGCTTGAGCCCAGGAGTTCAAGACCAGCCTGGACAACATGGAGAAACCCCATCTCTACAAAAAATTTAAAAAAAAAAAAAAAAAGAAAAGCCAAGCGTGGTGGTGCATGCCTGTGGTCCCAGCAACTCGAGAGGCTAAGGTGGGAAAATTACTTGAACCTGGAAGGTGATGGTTGCAGCGAGTCGAGATCGTGCCACTGCACTTCAGCCTGGGTGACAGAGTGAGACTCCATCTCAAAAAAAAAAAAAGAAAAGAAAAGAAAAGAAAAGAAATATCTGAGGTCCAGAATTTTAGATAGTTGTTGAAACTCCTTGACAAATATTACATGGTTTGCCCTTTAAGAGAAAACCAGGCCGGGTGCAGTGGCTCACATCTGTAATTCCAGCATTTTGGGAGGCTGAGGTGGGTGGATCACAAGGTCAGGAGATAGACTAACCTGGCTAACATGGCTAACATGGCTAACCTGGCTAACATGGTGAAACCCCATCTCTACAAAAAATACAAAAAATTAGCCAGGCATGGTGGCACGCACCTGTAGTCCCAGCTACTCTGGAGGCTGAGGCGGGAGAATCGCTTGAATATGGGAGGCAGAGGTTGCAGTGAGCTAAAAATTCACCATTGCACTCCAACCTGGGTGACAGAGCGAGACTCCGTCTCAAAAACACAAAAGAAAAGCAATAGTGACTGGGTGCAGTGTCTCATGTCTGTAATCCTAACAGTTTGGGAGGCCGAGGCAGGCAGATCTCTTGGGCCCAGCAGTTCAAGACCAGCCTGGGCAACATGACAAAACCCCGTCTCTACAAAAAATGCAAAACATTATCTGGGCATGGTGGCAGGCGCCTATAGTCTTAGCTACTCAGGATGCTGAGGTGGGAGGATCACCTGAGCCCAGGAGGTCGAGGCTTCAGTAAGCCATGATTGTGCCACTGTACTTCAGCCTAGGTGGTGAGAGACTGAGACTGTCTCAAAAAAAAAAAAAAAAAAAAAAAAAAGAAGAAGAAGAAAAAGAATAGCAATAGTGTCTGTTATATTACCTTCGTATTTTTTAGTAAGGCTGAAATCGTCCGTAGCAACTTTTAAATCTATAATAATTTCAAGAAATGCTACATCTTTGCCTTCAGGCATTTGATAAGTATACTATGAATAACCGACTTTTACTGAGCCTTTCTAAGCACCCAGCACTGTGCTGTGCATTTTCAATGCTTTTCTCATTTAATCCCCATGTCCCCCTATAAAAAGCCTCCCCGGGGCCATGCACAGTGGTTCACGCCTGTAATCCTAGCACTTTGGGAGGCCAAGGCAGGAGGACGGCTTGAATCCAGGAGTTTAAGATCAGCCTTGGCAACATAGCAAGAACCTATCTGTACAAAATATCAAAAAATTAGCCAGGCGTGACGTGATGGTACATGCCTGTGGTCCCAGCGACGTGGGAGGCTGAGGTGGGAGGATCACTTGAGCCCAGGAGGTGGAGGCTGCAGTGAGCCATGTTCACGCCACTGTACTCCAGCCTAGGTGACAGAGTGAGACCCTGTCTCAGGAAAAAAAAAAAAAAAAAAAAAAAATCCTCACTTTTCAGAGAAGAAAATAAAGGCTTAAAAACATGAGTCCACAAAGAGAGTAAGTGAGGGCTTCAGGGCTCAGAGGATGGTCTGACACCAAAACAAAGCTCTTGATTTCCTGGCCATACGCTCATTTTAGCTTTTTCCTTGTCCTTCCTAAACTTCTTGTTCCTGTGTTGTCTATTTGTCCTCTGGAACCCAATGAACATTCACTGCTGCATGCCTTCATCCTCATCATCATCACCCCACGATGGGCAGTGTGCCCCGGGAGGCCCCAGTGCTGGGGGCATCGAGAGAGGACGCCACAAGCTGAACCCACCCTTTCAGTGGCTGCAGACCCATCTCAGAGTCTGCTGTGAGCAGCCCGTACCAGCTGTCGTCAGTAGATGCTTAGCTTGTGGACTACTTTTGAGGAGAAACACGGAAGGTTAAAAAAAAATCACCATTTCTCTGGGCCACCTGAACATCTTAGGCCCTCGTTTTAAGTCCTGGGCTTCAATTTCCCTTGTTTCAGAGTCCCTTGTCCTGGGGCTCTAACCCAACCAGTAACTCCATGTGGATTGCAGCCACTGGCTTCAGACCGCCTAATTCCAGGCTGGTTGCATTCTCCAAATGACAGAGACAAGAGTACTTCCTACGTCCTTGCCCTGTCTCCTTGAGTCAGTAGCATCGATGCCATTGCACACTGAACTTGTTCATTTCTCTAAAAACGATCTTTTAGAGAATGTTTTTGTTACCCACGGGAACACTTCCAGCCGCACAGAAACGTATTTTATGAAATGACTAAACATCTCTATAAACATATTAACCCTCCCAGATGAGGAAACTGAGACACAGAGAGGTTAAGTAAACGGTGCAGGACCACACAGTGAGTGAGTGGCAGAGCTGGGACACACTCAGGCAGTCCGGCTGCTGTCTCTGTTCCTTATTCCTAAGCCCTGCTGTCAGTTGAGCGTGGTCCCCTCATCCTCCTCCACAGCTGCCCTGCGATCAGCAGGAGCTGTTTGGCTTCTATGAGGTCTCCACCCAGGGTTGGGACACCGGGGTTAACTCAGGTTGCCTGCCACAAACAAGATGTCAAACCATTGTTTCCAAATCCACTGCAGCTCTAGGTGTGTGCTGGTCCACCCCAAACCCCCAACCCCTAAGCCCTGCTCAGAGCCTGGCTGGCACGGCCACTCAGAAAAGTTGGGTGAATTCATGTATGATTGTATCAACAAAGGTAAGCACCTACCAGATATCAGGCTCTGTGAGTGGAACTGGGCTTACAGAGACGAATAAGGAAAAAAACACCTGTGAGGCCAGGGGTGGTGGCTCACACCCGTAATCCCTACACTTTGGGAGGCCAAGGCAGGCAGATTGCTTGAGCCCAGGAGTTCCAGACCAGCCTGGGCAACATAGCGAAACCCTGTCTCTACCAAAAGTACAAAAATGAGCCAGGCATGGTGGTGCACACCTGTAGTCCCAGCTACTTGGGAGGCTGAGATGGGAGGATCGCTTGAGCCCAGGAGGTTGAGGCTGCCTTGAGCCATGATGGCACCACTGCACTCCAGCCTGGGCAACAGAGCAAGACCCTGTCTCAAAAAAGTAAAATAAAATAGAAACAACCTGTAGGTAACTCAGTGCACCAAGGGGTGAAAGATGGTGCGGCTGAAGCAGGTGCAGGGGCTATCAGGCCACAGGTCTGTGGAAGGCAGGAAATGGGTCTGAAATTGTTTTTGAATTCTCAGAATAAGGTCCAGTGATTGGCACTTGGTAAATATTTGATGCTGAAGGAAGAAAGGAAAGGAGTTAGATCAGGAGAGAGGAAGGAAGAAAGGAACAAAAGGAGGAAGAGAGGGAGGGAAGGAAGGAAGGAAGGGAGGGAGGGAGGGAGGGAGGGAGGGAACGAACGAACGAGGGAGGGAGGGAGGCAGGGAAGTAGATAGGGAGGAAGAGAGAGAATGAAGGAAGGAGAGAGGGAGGGAGGAAAGGAAAGAAAGAAAAAAGGAAAGAAGGGAGGGAGAGAAGGAATGAAGGAAGGAAGGGAGGGAGGAAGGAAGGGAGGGAGGAAGGAAGGCAGGCAGGCTATGGGAAGGGAGAAGGAACGAAGGGAGGACAGGGAGAAGGAAACAGAACAGCAGATACAGGAGAGACAAGTCTATCTTGAGGGAGTCTGAAGAGAGAGAGACAGAAGGGAAGTGAAAGAGGGAAAAGAGGGTAAGCTACTGAGAGCAAGAGAAGGAGCCCCGAGGTTATGACGTAGCCTGAGAGTAAACTCACCAAAGTGACCAGGTAGAGGAATATGCAGTGCAGGAATCTCAGCTTGGCAGGATGCTGCAAAGTAGCAGGGACATCCGTGGTGAGGAAGTGCTCAAAGACAGCCCAGACAAAGGCTCCCAGGAGAAAAAATGGGCAATGCCAAGAGTAGCACTAGCCATGGGATAGCCATGTTCCTGGGGCCTCGAGGAGCTGCTGCCTGGAGGAGCTTGCCTGAGAGCTTCTGTGAAGAGGACCTGGCTGGGTTACACCCCCCTGCCTCCTCCACCCACTCTCTCTGGGCTAAGCCTGACACAGTGGCCTGACTTGGCTTCTCAGGAGATGCACAAAAGAGCCAATGGGAGCTGGAGGAACCTGTTTCCCTAAGCAATGTGGAGACCCAGAAAAATCAATACTGCCCCTCATAGGGAGTCTTGGAAGGTGAGTTTCCCAAAGATCTTCAGGAAGATCAGGCTCAAATGGGCATCTCAGCTCCTGGGAACCCTAGAAAAAGATCTAGCGTTGTATAGGCCTCCAGGGCCTGATCCTTCAACTGTAAGGTAGGAGACTTGGCCAGCTTTCCTCGTCAGGGCGTGGTTAGGGTGAGCACAGCACATCTCACCCCAGCTCCCTCGCTAGCTGCCCTAACCCCAGCTTTGTTTTGTTTATTGAAACAAGGTCTCACTCTGTCACCACCTATGCACGCTCTGGGCCTCTGGCCAGACCAGGGCAAAGATTGGCTTGTTTTCTGGCAGTAATAATCTTCTGGGGTCCTGGGACGGGAGAGAGGAATGCCATTGCAGGCAAAACTGGGCTTTATCCAGCCTCATATTCCGCCTCTAAAAATGGTGCCAAGGGCTGGTTTGGGGAGAATTTTTATCCACGTTACTTTCTTCTAAGAGAGAAAGACATGATTGGAACCATTTTGGGAAATAGGCCTTGAGCCAG
Source organism: Rhinopithecus roxellana (assembly GCF_007565055.1). NCBI lineage: Eukaryota > Metazoa > Chordata > Mammalia > Primates > Cercopithecidae > Rhinopithecus > Rhinopithecus roxellana. The sequence continues at coordinate 2,199,962 of NC_044560.1, forward strand.
AAAATTTTAGAAATTTTAATTTGGGCCGAGCACGGTGGTAATCCCACCTGTAATCTCAGCACTCTGGGAGGCCGAGGTGGGAGGACCACTTGAGGCCAGGAGTTCAAGACAGCCTGGCCAACACGGTGAAACCCCGTCTCTACCCAAAATACAAAAATCAGCCAGGCGTGGTGGCACACGCCTGTAATCCCAGCTACTTGGGAGGCTGAGGCTGGAGAATCACTTGAACCGGAGAGACGGAGGTTGCAGTGAGCCGAGATCATGCCACTGCACTCCAGCCTCGGCAACAGAGCCAGACTCCGTCTCAAAAAAAAAAAAAAAAAAAAAGGAAAAAAGAAATTTTAATATGAAAAGTGTTCTGCTTACCATATGACAGGTCCCCCCTTCTGAGTTCTTTATAAGTACTTACTCCTCAGGCACTATGATGAGCTCCACCTTACAGGTGAGGAAACCGAGATGCTGAGAGTAGAGAACTCAACTAGGGCCATGGAGCTAGTAAGTGTGAAAGACAGGATTTAAATCCAGCAGACTGAGGTCTGAGATAAACCTCTCAACCACTTGGCTACTCTATGCATCCCCTATGGCCTGGATTGGAGCCTTAAATTGGGGTTAGGGGCTAGGTGCGGTGGCTCACACCTATAATCCCAGCACTTTGGGAGGCCAAGGTGGGCAGTTCGCTTGAGCTCAGGAGTTCAAGACCAGCCTGGACAACATGGTGAAACCCTGTCTCAACCAAAAAATACAAAAATTAGCTTGAGGTGGTGGTGCACAGTTGTAGTCCCAGCTACTCAGAAGGCTGAGGTGGGAGGATCACTTGAGCCTCGGAGGGGGAGGCTGCAATCAGCTGAGATTGCACCATTGCATTCCAGCCTGGGTGACAGAGTGAGACCTTGTTTCAAAACGAAACAAAACAAAACAAAACTGGGGTTAGGGTAGCTAGCTAAGGAGCTGGGATGAGATGTGCTGTGCTCACCCTAACCGCACTCTGACGAGGAAAGCTGGCCAAGTCTCCTATCTTACAGTTGAAGGATCAGGCACTGGAGGCCTTTGCAACCCAAATCAGGACATAAACACCTCTAAGAACCCACACGTTCCCTTCTTCCCACTAGCACCCGTTCTCCAGTTACTGCACCCACCAAAGGTAACCATTCTCCTTCCCCCATTAGCAGAGACTCATGAGACTGGCTTCTGAATTTAAATAAATGGAATCATGCAGAGAGCATTCTTGCTGTTTGTTTTGTAAAGACAAGGTCTCACTATATTGCCCAGGCTGGTCTCAAACTCTTGGATTCAAGAACGCTTCCCACATCGGCCCCCCAAAGTGCTAGGGTTACGGGCATGAGCCACCACACCCAGCCCAGATCGTATTTTTTTTTTATGTCTGGCATCTCTCACTGGACGTGCTTGTGAGATGCTTCCCTGTTGTGTGTATCTGTTCATTCATTCTCATTCATATATATCATTCCGCTATATGAATAGATCACAATTTTGTTCCCTTTCTGTTGTCATCAGACATTTGAGTTTTTGCTGGTTCTTCAATGAGTGCCTCTCCATTCCAAATTCACAATCTGGGTCTGCTCTGTGGAAATGGAGCTGGAACCTCTAAATATTTTGCCTTTTCCGGTTGGTGCCTGTGCTTTGTCAGTAAAGAGTCCTGGAGAGACATCATAGAAGAGAAAGATCCTGCTTCTGGGTTCCAGGAGCTCACACAGCAGCATCCTGTGGTACCCGAAGCTTCACCAGTGCCCCGCGTCTGCAGTGTGGGAGGAAAAGTTTCACATCAGGAATCCTGAATGACAGCAGGCTATTGGAGTGACAAGGGCTTGGCTAGCAAGAAGTAAAGAGGGCTCAAAGGAATATAGAAATCAAGGCCGGGTGCGGTGGCTCACATCTGTAATCCTAGCACTTTGGGAGGCCAAGGCAGGTGGATCACTTGAGGTCAGGAGTTCGAGACCAGCCTGGCCAACATGGTGAAACTCTGTCTACTAAAAATACAAAAAGTAGCAGGACCTGGTGGCGGGCACTGTGATCCCAGCTACTCAAGAAGCTGAAACAGGAGAACCGCTTGAACCTGGGAGGCGGAGGTTGCAGTGAACCGAGATCGCACCAATGCAGTCCAGCCTGGGCAACAGAAAGAGACTCCGTCTCAAAAAATGATGATAATAATAATAATATAGAAAGTATACATATAAGGAAATACCACTACCCCTAGGGCTTAAATAGAGCATCCAAGAAAGACCCCGCTTCCCACCCAGCTCTTGTTGGAAACGGCATAGAGTGAATTTGCTGAACTGGCAAAGAAGTTGCTCTACTGCTACACCAGGGGGACTCACTGGTGTCTTCCCCCTGACACACACGCTCAACAAATTTGCTGAAAATCTTCCCTCTTGGGTGCTAGGGAAAGCCGTTCATTCACAGGGAGGTGTTTTACTGGAGGCACTCTGAAGTGAAACCACCCGAGGGGACTGGAAGGGAAAGTTATTGACCTCCAAGTGCTGCAGGAGTTTGGAACTGGAAGGCAGACCCCCTTTTTTATTCCTATTGTTTATGTTTTTAGGTTTGGGTTTTGTTTTGTTTTGCTTTGTTTTTCAGAAAATGAAAGTTATAGAAGAGGCTTTACCCCAGTGGGTATATGCATGGCAGATTTTTGTGTTTTTACGCCATTGTATCTTTGTAAGAGTTTACTTAGGTTTGTCTTAGAGGGTTATAAGTATTCACTATTCTGGTTAGGTGTAATTATCTTTTTAAAATTCATGACAAGTAATGCAATTTTTGGTTTCTTAAGCATGTTTATGGATACCCCTGAAGATATCACACACTGGAGGAGCTGGGCCTGGAGAAGCAGATAGAGCAATTACTGCCCCCAGAGCATTTTTGAAAACAGTAGAACAATTAGCCTGTAGTTAGTGGAGGCTAACAGTTGGGTGTGAGACCAACAGAGGCACAGAACTTAACAGAGAGATCAGAGAAGGATAAAATCAAAACAGCCCTGTGGAAAACACTGCATTCTTAGGGTGACTGTACACAGGGCCAAGGCTGCCCCACCTGAGGTGTGACATTAGAAGCTGCACACTGCAAAGGAAATAGACTTTACTGAAATAGTTTATCCATATCATTAAACAAATAAAAAAGGTCTGAACACAGGGGCTCACGCCTGTAATCTCAGTGCTTTGGGAGGCCAAGGCAGTAAATCACTTGAGCTCAGGAGTTCAAGATCACCCTGGGCAACATGGTGAAATCCCACATCTATAAAAAAACAAAACAAACAAACAAACAAACAAACAAACAAAAAACGTGCATTGGGCGCAGTGGCTCACACCTATAATCCCAGCACTTTGGGAGGCTGAGGCGGGGGGAGGTCAAGAGACCAAGACCATCTTGGTTAACATGGTGAAACCCCATCTCTACTAAAAATACAAAAATTAGCCAGGCATGTTGGCGGACGCCTGTAGTCCCAGCTACTCAGGAGGCTAACGCAGGAGAATGGCGTGAACCCGGGAGGCAGAGCTTGCAGTAAGCTGAGATGGTGCCACCACACTCCAGCCTGGGTGACATAGTGAGACTCTGTCTCAAAAAAAAAAAAAAAAAAAGTAGTCTGCCTGTAGTCCCAGCTACTTGGGTGGCTGAAGTAGGAGGATCACTTGAGCCGAGGAGGTCAAGGCTGCAGTGAGCTGTGATCGCACTACAGCACTCCAGCCTGGGCAACAGAGGGAGACTCTATCTCAAAAAAGAAAACAAGCAAATAAATAAGTAAACAACATAAACAATAAGCTCAGGGAGAACTGGGGGGAGGGATTAGTATCCAAAGTTGCTACAATGTAATATCTAAAATCTCTAATCTTCCACAAAAAATGAGACATGCAAAGAAACAGAAAAGTATAACCCATACAAAGAAAAAAACATCAGTGACGGGAGTTGCCTTTGAGAGAGGCCCACATGTCAGGCTTAACAAAGCCTTTAAAGCAGCTATTATAAATATGTTCAAAGAACTAAAGAAAATAATGGTTAGTGAAGTAGCAGAGGAATATAATGACAATGTTTCATGCAATAGAAAACACCAGTAAAGAAACAGCCATGATTTTTTAAAGGGCTAAACTATGGAATTGGAAGGAATAACAACAAAAATGAAATATTCACTTCAGGGGCCCAACAGTAGGTTTCAGCTGGGAGAAAGAATCAACAGACCTGAGGGTATAGCAATAGAAATTATGCAATCAGAAAGACAAAGAAAATTCATGAGGAAAAATGAACAGCATTTCAGGGAAAAGTGGGGCACCATTAGGAGCAGCAATATACATATAACGGGAGTACCAGAAGGAGAAAAGTGAGAAAAAGGAACACAAAAGTATTCCAAGAAATAACAACTTAAAGCTTCCTAAATCTGTTGAAAAATGGTGTTCTACATATCCAAGAGGCTCAATGAACTCTGCCAGAAATAATCAGTTCCTCTTCAAACGTCCTTGTTCCCTTTAGTGACTAATGTCCTTTCACATTGCTAGAAAGGATGAATTCTTGCCCGGGCGCGGTGGCTCAAGCCTGTAATCCCAGCACTTTGGGAGGCCGAGACGGGCGGATCACGAGGTCAGGAGATCGAGACCATCCTGGCTAACACGGTGAAACCCCGTCTCTACTAAAAATACAAAAAACTAGCCGGGCGAGGTGGCGGGCGCCTGTAGTCCCAGCTACTCGGGAGGCTGAGGCAGGAGAATGGCGTAAACCCGGGAGGCGGAGCTTGTAGTGAGCTGAGATCCGGCCACTGCACTCCAGCCTGGGCGACAGAGCGAGACTCCGTCTCAAAAAAAAAAAAAAAAAAAAAAGAAAGAAAGGATAAATTCTTGTTCTCCAAACAAGACTTTCCATCCTTGCCGTGCCTACCTGCCCAAACATGCCTTAATGGACAATCCCCCACTCCCCTCCTTTCTTTACAAGTTAAATGTTTAAGGGTTTCAGTTTACCATATTTGGAAAAGTTTTACCACTCCTACCCCTTCTTCCCCATCTACCCTATTTGGAAAAATTTCAAGTTTTAGCCAATCAGGTTAGTTTAAATTGTGCGGTCCAACTCCAGCCAATGCGGAAAAGACACAGAAAAGAAACAGAAGCTGTGTTAGGGATGAAAACCTTTCTCTCCTTTGTTCGGTGTGCGCTTGCGATCGTGACTGACACAGGCAGCACCCTTCTGCAGAAGTAATTTTGCCTTGCTGAGAAGTCTTTTGTTTGAGTGCTCACTTTCTTTGTGGCTCCAAGCTCTTATTTCCAACAAATGCCAACTATGATCAATGCAAAGAGATGGCATCACTGGTAAATTATTCCAAACACTTAAAGAAGAATTCATTCCAATTCTTCACAAACTCTTCTTAAAAACAGAAGAGAAGGGAACACTTCTCAACGGCTATAATAAAAAAGACAGATAATAACAAGTGTTGACAAGGATGTGGAGAAACTAGAACTTGCATTCATTGTTAGTGAAAATGTAAAATGCTGCAGCCACTTTGGAAAGTTTAGCAGTTCCTCAAAATTTATTGAACATAGAATTATCATATGACCCGGCAAGTCCACTTTAGGTATATACACAAGAGAACTGAAAACATGTGTCTACACAAAACCCTATTTATAATTGGTCATAGCAATATTATTTATAATACCCCAAAAGTGGAAACAATCCAAATGTCCATCGACCGGTGAACAGGTAAACAATGTGGTATATACATTGTATTAGGGTTCTTCAGAAAGATCGAACCAATAGGATATAGAGAGAGAGCTATAAGAGGGTTCTTTTTTTTTTTTTGAGATGGAGTTTTGCTCTTGTCACCCAGGCTGGAGCGCAATGGCATGATCTCAGCTCACCGCAACCTCTGCCTCCTGGGTTCAAGCGATTCTCCTGCCTTAGCCTCCCTAGTAGCTGGGATTACAGGCACGTGCCACCATGCCTGGCTAATTTTTTTCTATTTTTAGTAGAGATGGGGTTTCTCCATATTGGTCAGGCTGGTCTCGAACTCCTGACCTCAGGTGATCTGCCCACCTCGGCCTCCCAAAGTGCTGGGATTACAGGCATGAGCCACCATGCCCAGCAAGAGGGGATTTATTAGGGGAATTGGCTTGCACAATTATGGGGGCTGAGAAATCCCACAACAGGTCATCTGCAAGCTGGAAACCCTGGGATGCTGGTAACCTGGCTCAGTCCAAGTCCAAAGGCCTCAGAACCAGGGAAGCTGATGGTGTAATTCTCCGTCCAAGGCCAAATGCCTGAGAACTCAGGGGGCATGGGGCACTGCTGGTGTAAGTCCTAGAGTGAAAAAGCCAGAGAGCCTGGAGTTGCTGTCCAAGAGTAAGAGAAGAAGAGTACATTCAAGCTCCAGCAGATACATCAACACATTAGGCTTTTCTTTGTTTTTATTCTCTCCAGACCCCCAGCAGATTGGATGGTGGCTGCCCACCTTGAGGGCAGATCTTACCCACCTAGTTCACTCAAACTCACATGCTAATCAATGGAAACCCCCTCATAGAGACACCAAAAAATAATGTTCGACCGGGTTTCTAGGTATTCCTTAACCCAGTCGAGTTGACAACTAGCATTAACCATCACATCCATGCAATGAAATATTATTCAATAGGCCAAGGACTCATGCCTGTAATCCCAGCACTTTGGGAGGCCAAGGAAGGAGGATCACTTGAGCCCAGAAATTCAAGACCAGCCTGGGCAATAGAGTGAGACCCCATTTCTCCAAAAAAAAAAAATGTTTAAAATCAGTGGGGCATGGGGCACATGCCTGTAGTCCCAGCTACTCAGGAGGCTGAGGTGCAAGGATTGCTTAAGCCTAGGAGGTTGAGGCTGCAGTGAGCTGTTACCACACCACTGCATGCCAGCCTGGGTGACAGACAGAGATCCTGTCTCAAAAAAAAAAAAAAAAGAAAGAAAGAAGAAAGGAAGAAAGAAAGAAGGAAGGAAGGAAGGAAAGAAAGAAGAAGGGAAAGAAGGAAGGAAGAAAGGAAGGAAGGAAGAAAGGAAGGAAGGAAGGAAGGAAGGAAGGAAGGAAGGAAGGAAGGAAGGAAGGAAGGAAGGAAAGAAGGAAGGAAGGAAGGAAGGAAGGAGAAAGAAAGCAAGAAAGAAAATTCTAATGAGCTTTAGGGTCTAATCTCCCAAACCCTTCCCTTCTCACGACCTCCACCCTGTGTGGCTTGGATGAGGGATTTTAGACCTCAGAGATCTGTAAGGACAGCAATGGGGATATGTGGTATTATCCTGATGTGTCCAAAAGCCAGATGAGGTAAGGATGCACGAGCTATTTGGCACATCTGGTGGGGTTGCTTGTGGCTAGAACTCTAGGCACTTGAGGCAGTAATTCAACTAATACGTAGTTGCTATTTACTGAGGACTCCCTGTGTGCCAAGCAGTGTCCTACCAACAGCCCTCTGAGGTGAGCACATGGAGATGAAACTCACACTCTACAAGATTGCCTCACTTTCCCAAGATCATTGCCAAAGGGAAAGAGGTTTCCAGCAAGTGTGTGAGGCTGTGTGTTAATTTCATACAGGTTCCCATAATCCAATGCAACAATAATAGCAACAAAAATAACTAAGTCCAACATTAGTTAAGTGTCTGCAATGGCCCAGGCACAGCTGTGAAGTGCCTTATCTGTAAGAATTTGTTCAATGTCTGCAACACCCTAGAGGAAGGTACTGGCGTGATCCCTACTTCACAGATGAGGATACCAAGCCCCAGAATGCTGGACTCATTCGCCCACATTCATAGAGCCAGAGGTAGAAGGGCTCAGCCCAGAGCCCAAACACTGCCCTGTCACCTCTTGGGTCTGTTAAAGCAAACTAAATATGGCCTGAGAAGGACTCCGTACTTCCATATTTAAGTCCCTGTGGACTCACTCAAACCTAGCTTAATAGTTAGACAAGATTGAAAACCTAACTTAGAAGTATGCGCTTGTAACAATAACTGAGTCTTGGCCAAATACAGGGGTCAAACTTCAACCACTCAGAGCCTGCTAAGTGTTTAAACCGTGTTCAAATAAGACAAACGCCAGCCTGTTTCTGTTCCTCACTGCTGATTTTTGTATATCACTTCCCTTTTTTTTTGTCTGCAAATCTTCTACCACGTGGCCAGATTGGTGGCTCACACCTGTAATCCCAGCACTTTGGGAGGCCGAGGCAGGAAGATTGTTTGAGCCTAGGAGTTTGAGACCAGCCTAGGCAGCATAGTGATACCCCGTCTCAAAAAAAAAAAAAAAAAAGAATTAGTTGATGAGTTTTTTTAATCACTTGAGATCAGGGGTTTGAGACCAGCCTGGCCAATATGGTGAAACCTTGTCTCTACTAAAAATTCAAAAATTAGCTGGATGTGGTGGCATGCACCTGTAGTCTCAGCAACTCAGGAAACTGAGGCAGAAGAATCACTCGAACCCAGGAGGAGGAGATTGCAGTGAGCAGTGATGGCACCACTGCACTCCAGCCTGGTGTCACAGGGAGTCTTCACCTCAAAAAAACAAAAAATCTTCTTCCACTACATGGCTCCACTGGGGTCTCTGTGAATCTCCCATGATTCTGGGGGCTGCCTGATTCATGAATCATTCATTGCTCAATTAAACTCCTTTAAATTTAATTTGGCTGAAGTTTTTCTTTTATCAGGTCTGACGGATGGATGGACAGACAGAGTTGAACTTATGGAGGCTGTGCCTTTCTGGAATTAAAAACTGGAGACAGGCCGGGCGCGGTGGCTCAAGCCTGTAATCCCAGCACTTTGGGAGGCCGAGACGGGCGGATCACGAGGTCAGGAGATCGAGACCATCCTGGCTAACACGGTGAAACCCCGTCTCTACTAAAAAATACAAAAAACTAGCCGGGCGAGGTGGCGGGCGCCTGTAGTCCCAGCTACTCGGGAGGCTGAGGCAGGAGAATGGTGTAAACCCGGGAGGCGGAGCTTGCAGTGAGCTGAGATCTGGCCACTGCACTCCAGCGCGGGCGACAGAGTGAGACTCCGTCTCAAAAAAAAAACAAAAAACAAAAAAACAAAAAAAACTGGAGACACAGCAAGTACAACTGAGGGGGGTTGGGGGTTGAACCAGTGTTCCAAAACAGAGTCCAGAGAGGAAAAAGAAGGTGTTCTGGGTGGCAGATCCACCTCCCTGTACACAGCACACAGCCGGCTCACCGCATAATTACCCTTCTGTCATTCACAGCAAAAATCCATCCTGCTATGTCCACAACCTTGGAAGGGGCAGGAGGGAGAAAGGAGAGTGAGAACCAGCATTTCTCAACAGTTGTCAGTGTTTGGCATCCCCAGGAAGCCCCAAGCTATCTGGGGAAGATGGGGTGAGGCCAGTCCCCCACCAGAACACCCATGGCCTCACCAGGCAGTGGAAATCCCTGCCCTCAGTGCCCTCTCCCCACCCCATCCCATTCCATAGGCCACAGGCAGTGCCCTACGCTGTAAATCAGCCCAGCTAACCCAGACCTGGGAGCAGATCCCTTGGGGGCCCTCCCTGCTAGCCAAGAATTCCAAGAATTCAAGGGGGAAGCCCTTGAGAAAACAGGCCACATGATCTGATATTTGGGCCGAAGCAGCATTTCCATCCCAGGCCTGGGAGGACTCACACCAGGAGGCTGGGTTTGTCTTCCTGCCGGAGAAACCCAGGCACGCAGGGGCAGGGGCCAAGGTATTCATCTAGCTCCCCCCAGCCTCCCGAAGTGCTAGCTGGTAAACAGCTGAGCAATGTTCAGCCTGAGGACTTTCCTGGGGTGTGAGCTTCCCTTGGGAGGCAGGGTGGGGGCCAGCGGTGAAGAGGCAGTTTCCTCTCAGGCAGAAACTTGGTCGGGTTTCAAATTCAAAGGAGTGACCTTGATCAGGAGCCTGACATCTATTTCATGACCATGCGGCATTTTCCAGCACCGGTCTAAACATCAGTAAACACGAAGGGGTAGTGGCGTAATGGACACTGTACCCATTTTACAGGCCAGGAAAGCAAGGTAGAAAGAGGTGAAGTGACTTGCCCACAGGCAAACAGCCAGTGGGTGGTAGAACTGGACTCTAAACCCAGGGAGCCCACCCCAGGGGCTGTGTCTGGCCACCGTGAGATTCACCTTGCCTTTAACTAACAGGGTTAAAAATGACATCACGGGGCTGGGCGCGGTGGCTCACGCCTGTAATCCCAGCACTTTGGGAGACCAAGGTGGGCGGGTCACGAGGTCAAGAGATCGAGACTATCCTGGCCAACATGGTGAAATCCCATCTCTACTAAAAATACAAAAATTAGCCAGGTGTGGTAACACATGCCTGTCGTCTCAGCTACTCAGGAGGCTGAGGCAGGAGAATCGCTTGAACCCAGGAGGGCGGAGGTTGCAGTCAGCCAAGATCGCACCACTGCACTCCAGCCTGGGGACAGAATAAGACTCGTCAAAAAAAAAAAAAAAAAAAAAAAAAGGCATCACAGAGGTGGAGTCATCCGCACCATTTCCCATAAGACGGCCTTGACATCCCATGATTAGCCGAGGTCCTGTCTTAGCTGTGACAAACCAGACCTTGAGGCTGGATTTTCTAATGTCCCCTTGTGCCCCTACAGGAGGACAGAACTAGTTAGGGCCAGAACAGTGTGGGGCTCACTGCCTGGCAAGGGGCACTTAGGGGTGCCAGGCATCCCTCTGAGAGCTCTACCCCCGACTCCTATCAAGAAGCCCTCACACACCCCCCATGTAGGTACTCCAGCTGTCCCCATTTCACAGATGTGGAAGCCAAGGCCCAGGGGCATTAAGAACTATGCTCCAGGTGAGGCACTGTTTAAGTGAAGAAGGAGGAATATCCGTGTCCTGTTGATGAGAAGCAAATGATCACAAACTGTGTGGCTTAAAATGACATAAACGCATTCTCTCACAATTCTGGAGGCTGGAAGTCCAAAGTGTAGGGGTAGGCAGGGCTACAGTCCCTCCAGAAGTTCTAGGGGAATCCTTCTGAAGCGGCATCATTTGCCGGGGGTAATACCCCAGGTTCGTTGCCTCACGCCAAGGAACTTAAGGATGCAGACATACAAGGAGTGAGTTTAAGGGTGGAAGTTTTATAGGCAAAAGGGAAAAGCTCCCTCCCAGTTTGCAGCGATATGCGGTCTGTTTTGTAGATAAACTTCAGGAGGCGGTGTCCGATTTACACAGGGCACAGAAGATTGGTTGGACCAGGTGTGCTATTTACATAGCGCACGAAGAAGCTGGCCATCCCACCCTAATCTTTTGTTATACAGATGAGATCTCCACCTGGCCAGCACCACATTGTCTGCTTCTTCACTGCATATGTGGCCTCCATGTGGAACGTGCCTGGCCCCCAGATAGCCGTTTCCTATGGGCACATAGGAAATTCCTATGTACACAGAGGCACACAGTAATTTCCTGCCAGCATTTACCTACGCAAGCTTCCAGCTTGCTTATCTGTTTGCAGCTTGATTTTTCAGGCTGCTTTTTGTTAGGAAAAAAAAAAAAAATGATTTGCCTGTAATCCTAGTACTTTGCGAGGCTGAGGCGGACAGATAACCTGAGTTTGGGGGTTCGAGACCAGCCTGACCAACATGGAGAAACCCTGTCTCTACTAAAAATACAAAATTAGCCAGGCGTGGTGGCCCATGCCTGTAATCCCAGCTACTCGGGAGGCTGAGGAATCGCTTGAACTCAGGAGGCAGAGGTTGCAGTGAGCTAAGATCCTGCCATTGCACTCTAGCCTGGGAAACAAGAGTGAAACTCCATCTCATAAAAAAGAAAAAAGAAAAAAATGACTTGGGGCTGCTTTTTTTCTTTGTATTTGTGTTATTTTGCATTATTATTATTATTATTATTGTATTTTAAGTTCTAGGGTACATGTGCACAACTTGCAGGTTTGTTACATATGTATACATGTGGCATGTTGGTGTGCTGCACCCATTAACTCATCATTTACATTAGGTATATCTCCTAATGTATATTCCTCCCTGCTCCCTCCACCCCTAATGTATATTCCCCCCTCCCTCCACCCCATGACAGGCCCCAGTGTGTGATGTTCCCCTTCCTGTGTCCAAGTGCTCTCATTGTTCAATTCCCACCTGTGAGTGAGAACATGCGGTGTTAGGTTTTCTGTCCTTGTGATAGTTTGCTGAGAATGATGGTTTCCAGCTTCATCCATGTCCCTACAAAGGACATGAACTCATCCTTTTTTATGGCTGCATAGTATTCCATGGTGTATATGTGCCACATTTTCTTAAATCCAGTCTATCATTGATGGACATTTGGTTTGGTTCCAAGTCTTTGCTATTGTGAATAGTGCTGCAATGAACATAAAGACACATGCACATAAAGACATATGTGCATGTGTCTTTATAGCAGCATGATTTATAATCCTTCGGGTATATACCCAGTAATGGTATGGCTGGGTCAAATGGTATTTCTAGTTCTAGATCCTTGAGGAATCGCCACACTGTTTTCCACAGTGGTTGAACTAGTTTACAGTCCCACCAACAGTGTAAAAGTGTTCCTATTTCTCCACGTCCTCTCCAGCACCTGTTGTTTCCTTGCTTTTTAATGATCACCATTCTAACTGGTGTGAGATGGTATCTAGATACGATTGTGGTTTTGATTTGCATTTCTCTGATGGCCAGTAATAATGAACATTTTTTCATGTGTCTGTTGGCTGCATAAATGTCTTCCTTTGAGAAGTGTCTGTTCATATCCTTCACCCACTTTTTGATGGGGTTGTTTATTTTTTTCTTGTAAATTTGTTTGAGTTCTTTGTAGATTCTGGATATTAGCCCTTTGTCAGATGAGTAGACTGCAAAAATTTTCTCCCATTCTGTAGGTTGCCTGTTCACTCTGACGGTAGTTTCTTTTGCTGTGCAGAAGCTCTTTAGTTTAATTAGATCCCATTTGTCAATGCTGGCTTTTGTTGCCATTGCTTTTGGTGTTTTAGACGTGAAGCCCTTGCCCATGGGGGCTGCTTTTTATTAAAGGGAAAACCTTACCAGGGACTCTGTTACCCTTACTATCTGCCTAAATAATTTATTTTTAGCTCCTGTATCACTTCCTGGTCTCTTGCAGCTTCCGGTTGCTCCAGGGTTCTGCGGCTTGCAGCTTCGTCACTCCAGTTTCTGCCTCTGTTCTCACATCGGCCCTCTCTTCCCTGGGCATCCCTCTTCTCTCATAATGACACCTGTCCTTGAATTTGGAGCCCCTCTGTCTATTCCAAAATGACCTCATCTTGAGATCCTTAGTCAAACCTGCAAAGACCCTTTCCAACCCAGGTCACATTCACACATTCCGAGACTAGGATGCATATGTATCTTTTGGGGGACCACCTTCCAACTTGCTACAGAGGATTTGAACCAGGTCTGGCTGCCACTCAGCCTTTAAAACCGCATGAGGGGGTGGGGGGGAAAGTGAGGATGGTTTAAGGATACAAAAAATAGAATGAATAAGAACTAATACTTGACAGCACAGCATGGTGGCTATACTCAGTCATAATTCAGTGGCCTGGCGTGGTGGCTCACGCCTGTAATTCCAGCACTTCGGGAGGCTGAAGTGGGAAGATCGCTTGAGCTCAGGAATTTGAGACCAGCCTGAGCAACATAGTGAGATCCCATTTCTAAAGAAAAAATAATAATAATTTAATTTTACATTTAAAAATAACTAAGGTTGTGATTGGATTGTTTATAACACAGAGGATAAATGCTTAAGCTTATAGATCCCCATTTACCTGTTGTGATCACTACAGCCTGTATGCCTGTATTAAAATATCTCAGGTACCCCACAAATATATACACCTGCTATGTACCCACAAAAATTAAAAAGTAAAAAAAAACACACAAGACATCCAACAAGTGCCCAGGGTACCATCCATCACCTTGGGGCAGTGGGGGCGGCTCCTGCCTACCCCAATTAGAGCTGAAAGCACAGAAAGTCCACTTCCTTGAGACACCTGGTCACACAGGGACAGTATGGCCTGGAAGTTCAAGTTCTTGGGACAGAGAAACCTGGGTGGTTTTCTCACCCTCACGATTTCCTCCAGTAAAACTTCCTCAATTCCCCCAACACTGCCCTTGGCAAACCCCCCACTTACCTGCCACTCAGGCTACACTCTGTCCCCTCCTCTGGGACGTCTCACAGGTGTGAATCCACTTTTGTGGTCAGTGATTTCTGCCTGTCCCCCACCCCCCTCCGCTAGATGTGAGGGAGAAGGGCACTGTCTACAACTACTCGTGTAGACATCTCACCTCTGTGGGGCTTTTCTCTTTGTTTGTAACAGCTTTATTGAGATGTAATTCACATACCATACAATTCACCTATTTAAAATGTACCATTCGGCCGGGCGCGGTGGCTCAAGCCTGTAATCCCAGCACTTTGGGAGCCCGAGACGGGCGGATCACAAGGTCAGGAGATCGAGACCATCCTGGCTAACCCGGTGAAACCCCGTCTCTACTAAAAAATACAAAAAACTAGCCGGGCGAGGTGGCGGGCGCCTGTAGTCCCAGCTACTCGGGAGGCTGAGGCAGGAGAATGGCGGGAACCCAAAAGGCGGAGCTTGCAGTGAGCTGAGATCCGGCCACTGCACTCCAGTTTGGGTGACAGAGCGAGACTCCGTCTCGAAAAAAAAAAAAAAGTACAATTCAAGGCCATTACGGTGGCTCATGCCTGTAATACCAGCACTTTGGGAAGCCAAGGCAGGTGGATTGCTTGAGCCCAGGAGTTCAAGACCATAGGGAGACCCAGTCCCGCAAAAAAAAAATGTTGGGTGTAGTGGAGAGAGTCTGTGGTCCCAGCTACTCAGGAGAGTGAGGTGGGAGGATCGCTTAAGCCCTGGGAGGCAGAGGCTGCAGTGAGCCGTGACTGCACCACTGCACTCCAGCCTAGGTGATAAAACAAGATCTTGTCTCAAAAAAAAAAGGAAAAGAAAAAGACTTAAATGTACAATTTAATGGGTTTTAGTATATTTATAAAGTGGTGCAGCCATCACTGCAATCAATTTTAGAACATTTTGATCATCTCCCCTCTTAAATTCTGTCCCCATTAGCAGTCACTCCCCCTTTCCCCACCCCCATGCCCTAGCAACCACTAACCTATTTCTGTCTCTGTGGAGCTGCCTGTTTTGGACATTTCACAGACACAGAATGGGACAGTGTGTGGTCTTTGTGACTAGCTTTTTCACTTATGTTTCAAGGCTTGTGCGTATCACAGCATATACAGTACATTTCATTCCTTTTCACTGACAAATAATATTGCACTGTATGGATCTGCCACATTCTATTCATCCATTCATTAATCTCTGGACACTTGTGTTGTTTCTGTTTGTTGGTCATGAAGAATATGGCCATTAAAGCAGCATCCATGTGCAAGGTTTCGTTTGTTTGTTTTCTGAGATGGAATTTCGCTCTTGTCGCCCAGGCTGGAGTGCAATGGCATGATCTCAGCTCACTGAAACCTCCGCCTCCTGAGTTTAAGTGATTCTCCTGCCTCAACCTCCCTAGTAGCTGGAATTACAGACAAGTGTAAATTACGCCCAGCTAATTTTTATGTTTTTATAAAATATAAAGATGGGGTTTTGCCATATTGGCCAGGCTGGTCTCGAACTCCCGACCTCAGATGATCCACCCACCTCGGCCTCCCAAAGTGCTGGAATTAGAGGCGTGAGCCACCGCACCCAGCCCACGTACAAGTTTTTGTGTGGTCATATATTTTAATCTCCCTTGGGTTTATGCGTAGGAGTGGAATGGCTGGGTCACGTGGAAACCTCATGCTGAACCTTTTGAGGTCCCCGGGGGTTTTTAGTCAAAGACTCAATGCCTCTCACCATGACTTTGGCCCAGAGACTTGGGCCTTCCCAAGCCTTAGTTTTCTTACCTATATAATGAGAACGGATTCACTCAACAAATATTTATTAAACACGGACTATAGGCTGGGCCCTGTTCTGGGTTCTGGGACAAATTCCTGTGCTTGGGGAGCTGACTTCCAATGGGGGGAGCTGGATAATAAACAGACAACAACTTAAATAGAGCAAGTCCAAGAGAAGGGCTCCAGAGAAAAGGTAAAGGAGGAGATGGGGGTGCAGAATGGGGGAGTATTACTGTTATGGGATCTTTAGGTTGTCATTTTTCTGGCCGGAAACCTCTGTGACTGGGGGCACCTTTGCCCAAGTTTTGCTCAGGCCCACTGGGCTTATTTCATCTTCTTGGTCTGGCAGGTTGAGCTCAGCTCACGCTACTGGCCTGGGTCCCACACCTGCCAAGGGCAAATCAGACAAGGAATGGCAAGAGGTGCGTGAGTAAGTATGGGGCCCGGCCACTGAGGACAGACAGATATGCCAGCTGCTGCAGCAGGATGAGCAGCTCCAGGTGCAGGCAAAGTCGCTGACTCTCTGCAAGGCTGCAGCCAGACCAGGCACACTGCAAGTAGCTTCCACAGCTGGCACCAGGGAACACAGTGCCACTCAGAAGCTTGGAGACACCAGGAACTGCAGGGCCCAACAGAGGGAGTCACAGCCCTGGGGCCCAATAGAGGGAGTCACAGCCCTGGCTCAGAGAGCTCTCAGGTCTGGGCTCCCTGAAGGGCTGCAGCTCTTCTCTCCTTCTCTTCACCCATAGCATGGCGAGCAAGGGGCATGTCTCAGCCCTGTTTGTGTTACAGCTCTTTTAGCCTCACCATTCACAGGGTCCTGAGTTCTTGTCCTGCAACCACGAAGAATGAGGTACGCAGACAAGTGGAAGTGCAAGACGAAGAGGAGCTTTATTGAGCAATAGAACAGCTCAGAGGAAAGGGGGCAGCTCCTTTCTTCTGCCAGGGTATCTCCACAAGTATTCAGCTCCTAGCAGAGAGGGTAGCTCCTCTCTGCAGCTGGTCATCCAGTTATCTGTGCAGCTCTCAGCAGAGAGACCATATAGTGGGTGGCTCCTCTCTGCAGGCAGGTCATCCCATCGTCTCTGTAGCTCTCAACAGAGAGGAGGCCCTGGAGTGGGTAGCTACTCTGCAACTGGTCGTCCTGACATCTTCTCAGCTCTGGCTGATCTTGAGGCTTGTATGGGCCTGAGAGGGGAAGAACTGCATGCTGAATGGTCCATGGGCAGCCATGGGCAGGCCTGGAAAAGGCACCACAAGTTCCCACTCTGCAGAACTGGCAGCTCAGCCCCCAGCTTTCAGACTCTCCCTAGCCTGAAGGTAAGGTCTCAGTGGGGACTCACCACCCCCTTCCGCTAAGGAAACTGTCTGCCTCCTGCTGCTGTTTTTGGCACCTAGGCTGTAGGTGCCAAGGGATGCCTGCTGCCCTTAGCCCCCCTCGGCTTCCCTCCTAAGCTTGTCAGTCCCCAAGGTCCAGAGGGAGCCAAGGCAGCAAAGGACTAGCATGTCAGCACTGTCCTGAGTGTGCGAACATCCAGCTAGGCTGCAATAGCACCCAGACTCAGTCTCAACTTTGCTCCGAGATCAGAGCTGGCACCAACAGCAGGGAGAAGCCCGGCAGCAAGAGCAGGCAGCGAGGGTGGGGGACCTTCTTGAGCCCCCAAGAGTGCAGGGATGCCTGGGTCTGCAGCCACAGTTTGGGCAGCTGCAGCTGCGCCACGGGGTATGGGGCTCCTGCCTGCTCTGAGGAGCATGAGGCCTGGTTCTGCAGCCAAGGTTTGGGTGGCTGCAGCTGTCCCCAGGGGGCAGGGCTCCTGCCTGCTCTTGGGCCCCGAGAGCACAGGGATGCCTGGGTCCCCAGCTTTGGTTTGGATGGCTGCAGCAGCACCTGGGGAGCTCCTGCCCCAACACAGAGGGGTGGGACTCCTGCTTGTCCCCAGCTCCCACCGGCTCCATGGAGCATGCAGCCCCAGCCTCGCCTTCCTGCTACAGCTAGCGTGATGGCAGTAGTCACTCCAGATGGCCTGCCACTGCCATCATTACAGTGTTAATGAAGTCCTCAGTGACACTGAGCTGAGACCTGTGGAAGGTGGGGGAGTGAGTCTTGCAGATATGCAGGGGTTGGGGGGATCACAATCGTCCCTGCTCACTGGATCTTTTTGCCAGAATTGAATGTAGCCACATTGATTACCTGTGTCCTCAGCATCTTGGGAGTCAATTCTTGTGAAGGTTGCCCAAAAACATTATTTTGAATTCATTAGAAGTTCAGGGTGGTGAACAGGCCAAGTGTAATGAAAACACAGCCTTGGGGAAACCTGGAAGGACTCTGGGAGGAGGTGGCATTCGACTGCCACCACCTTCTATTGACGGGTAAATAGAATGGAGGAGGGTCTGGCTGACTGTCCAGCCCCTATCACCAAGAAGCTCTCTGGGGGCCTCTGCACCCTTCTGAAAGGAGACAACGGGGCAGCTCAGATGGGTCAATGGGGAGTCCAGCATGGAAGCTGCCCCAGGATTCCTGGAGCCAGGCTGTCTTTGAGGAGTGCTTGAGGCTTAGGAGAGCAGAGGACCAGCTCCTGGTTTTATGCAAAGCAGCAGAGCTTCCCTGCTCCACACCTGCCCCTATTCTTAACAGAAGCCTTTTTGCCTCCCAGTGCCTTCCCCTCGCCCTCCTCCCCAGCCTGCCAAGGCCACCAACCAGAAGCTAATTTGAGACAGTAAATTTGGGAGCAGGAGACAGGCAGAACAAGGCAAGTGTCTGCTTTGCCCCCAGGCCAGCCTGAGGGAAAACCTCCACCAGTGTGCACCTGGCCTTCCTTTGTCTTGGTTGAATCAACAGTCCATTCATTCATGAGAAAATTCATTCAACAAATATTTCCTGCACATCTCCTCTGTGCTGCCCCCAAGCAGTCCCCAGGCTGGAAGGGGTGGAAGTGAGGGGAGAGCGACAAGTAAATAAACGCATGCCATAAAGTGTTTCTGGCATTCTGACAGCCATCTTCATTGGGTACACAGCCCTAATAGGTCACGGTCTGGGAAAGGGGCCAGATGCAGGACAGCTACATCATTTGCAGGTGCAAAGTGAAATACAGGCACCTCATTCACAAATTAAGGATTTCCACAGGCTGGGCGCGGTGGCTCACGCCTGTGATCCCAGCACTTTGGGAGGCAGAGGTGGGTGGATCACAAGGTCAGGAGTTCAAGACCAGCCTGACCAACATGTTGAAACCTCGTCTCTACTAAAAATACAAAAATTAGTTGGGCATGGTGGTGGACATCTGTAATCCCAGCTACTCAGGAGGCTGAGGCAGGAGAATCACTTGAACCCGGGAGGCAGAGGTTGCAGTGAGCTGAGATTGCGCCACTGCACTCCAGCCTGGGCAACAAAGTGAGACTCTGTCTCAAAAAAAAAATTAAGGATTTCCACAGCAGACCACTGAAACGAGCGTGGGGCCCTCCTCAGTGTGGGGGCCTGTGGAACAGCCCAGGTCACGTGTCCACAAAGCTGATCTGGCTCCTCCTCCTCAAGAGGTTCCCAATCAGACACAAGACTTGGACAGGGTATTTCACCTTTCTATCTTCAGTTTCTTGATCTGGAAAAGTGAGTTTGTACCTGCCACATACATTGGGTTGTTCGGTAACCACCCAATGGGTTCTTCCTGCCTGTTGCACAGACAAAACCAATCCACTGAGACAATGGCATTGCAGTAAAGAAAGAGTTTAACTGACCCGAGACTGGCCATACCATGTAGGAGACAGAGTTATTATACAAATCAATCTTGTTGAAGACTTGGAGGTTAGAGGGTTTTTTGTTTTTGTTTTTGTTTTGAGACAGTCTTGCTCTGTCGCCCAGGCTGGAGTGCAGTGGTGTGATCTCAGCTCACTGCAACCTCTGCCTCCCAGGTCAAGCAATTCTCCCACCTCAGCCTCCTGAGTAGGTGGGACTACAGGCACCCGCCACCACGCCTGGCTAATTTTTGTATTTTTAGTAGAGATGGGGTTTCACCACATTGGCCAGGCTGGTCTCGAACTCCTGACCTTGTGATCCATCTGCTTCAACCTCCAAAAGTGCTGGGATTACAGGCGCGAGCCACCTCGCCCGGGGGTCGTATTCTTTTGAGTTTCTGATTAGCCTCTCCAAAGGAAGCAATCAGCTATGCATTTATCTCAGTGAGCAGAGAAGAGTGACTTTGAACAGAATGGGAGACAGGTTTGCTCTAAGCAGTTCCCAGCTTGACTTTTCCCTTTAGCTTTAGTGATTTTGGGGGTCCAAGATATTTTCCTTTCACAGTATCCACCTGGATGGGTTGTCGGGAGGGTCATGCATGTAAAGCCCTTAGCACAGGCTGGCACACAGGGATAGCAGATTACTTTAGTTGGAGGAAGCATCCAGGAGTATATATTGGGTAACATGGAAAACCAACCTGCTACCCAATAGAATGAGTTGGGGCCAAGTTGAGGGACAGTCTGCAGAATGGTGACCTGTGTATCACTTTGCCAGGGCCCCATATGCCACAGTCTGGGGGGATTCAACAACAGAAATTCATTTTCTCACAGTTCTGGAGTCTGGAAGTCCTAAAGCAAGGTACTGGCAGGTTTGACTTCCCCTGAGGTCTCTCTGGCTGGCTTGCAGATGGTCACCTGCTGTGTCCTCACCTGGTCTTTTGTCTGAGCACGCACCTCCCTGGCGTCTCTGTGTGTCCAAAATCTCCTCTTCACGTAAGGACATCAGTCAGGTCGGATTAGGACTCACCAGAATAGACCATTTGAACGTAACCACTGCTTTGAAGGCCCTATCTTCAAAAGCAGCCGCATTCTCAGTACATTCTGAGGTTAGAGTTTCAACCTGTGAATTTAGGGGACATCATTCAGGCCCTACTGAGTGCTTTTCAAAAACAACAAGGTCACAAAAGACAAAGAAAAATTCCAGGCCAGACTGAGAGAATCAAGAAACGGCATGAGAACCAAGTGCCATTTGAAACACTTTTTCTTACGTCATAAAGGATGTTACTGACACAATGTTGAAATCTGAGTAAGGTCAGTGGAAGATTACATAATAGTAATGTAGCATGTCCATTTCCTGATTTTGATAAAAAGTACTGTGGTGTGTCATAGGCAGTTCTTGTTTTTAAGAAATAGACAAAAATTTGGGACTCAGGAAATCATGTCTGCTGTGTAAAAGGTTGTAGGGGATGGGGTGGGTGGGTGGATGGATGGATGGATGGATGGATAAATAAAGCAAATGCAAAATGTTAACATATGAGTGAAGGAGATACAGGAATGTTTGGTTCTATTTTTGCAACTTTTCTGTCCCTTCAGACTTACAGTTTAAAACTTTTCAGCACTGAGCTGTGAAAATTCGACAGTGGGTAACTGCCCAGGGGCAATATGGCAGAGGCAGGGGAGAAAGGATGATCGTGGAACAGCTATCAAATGTCAGGCAGCCTCCATGGTCTTACAACAACCCTGTAAGGTCATGAATACAACCTTCATTTTAAACCTGATGAAACTGAGGCACAGAGCACTTCGCTCTGTGGCTCAGTCATTTCAGGTTTTGTTAAGGGTAACATCCACTTCCAGGTATCATTGCCAGGTGGGGCAGCCAATATTCACACTCACTCTAATCCACTTTTTGCAGGTGATGCCACTCTCATCCCCTAAAGCCACCTTAGAAAGGTACTGTCGCCGGGCACGGTGGCTCAAGCCTGTAATCCCAGCACTTTGGGAGGCCGAGGCAGGTGGATCACAAGGTCAGGAGATCGAGACCATCCTGGCTAACTCGGTGAAACCCCGTCTCTACTAAAAAAATACAAAAAAAAAAAAAAACTAGCCGGGTGAGGTGGCAGGCGCCTGTAGTCCCAGCTACTCGGGAGGCTGAGGCAGGAGAATGGCGTAAACCCGGGAGGCAGAGCTTGCAGTGAGCTGAGATCCGGCCACCGCACTCCAGCCTGGGCGACAGAGTGAGACTCCGTCTCAAAAAAAAAAAAAAAAGAAAAAGAAAGAAAGGTCCTGTCCCGGAGTGAGGAACAGGGTAGGCAACAGGGTGAAGAGGGAGGTTTTCATTCCTGGTTTTACAAACCTGTTGTTTTTTTTTCTCTGGGTCCCAAAACCGAAGGGCAGCCCTCAACCTCTTCTGACCCCACAGATACTCAGTGTTTGACTAAGTGAAATAGGCAGGGCATGGTGGCTCACGCCTGTAATCCCAGCACTCTGGGAGCTGAGGCAGGGGGATCATGAGGTCAGGAGATCAAGACCATCCTGGCTAACACGGTGAAATCCCGTTTCTACTAACAATATAAAAAAAATTAGCCGGGCATGGTGGTGGGCACCTGTAGTCCCAGCTACTCTGGAGGCTGAGGCAGGAGAATGGCTTGAACCCGGGAGGCAGAGCTTGCAGTGAGCCGAGATCGCGCAACTGCACTCCAGCCTGGGCGACAGAGCGAGACTCTGTCTCGAAAAAAAAGAAAAAAGAAAGAAAGAAATAAAGACCCAACATGATCTGAACAAGGTGTTTTTATGAACTCATGAAAAGAGTCATTATTAGAAAGGGCTTAGGCAGCAGGCAGGCACGGGGGGTTGCAACATGTCTGATCGCTTTCTGCAGGCTCCTGGCAAGCAGTGATCATTAGCGGATTTTGTTCTGGGGAGGCTCAGTGTCAGCGCCACATTATGGGATTTTATGGGATTTATGCACAGAACTTTCCTACAAAGCAAGGTATTATAGGATGGATTAGGCAGTTCCAAGAAGCCAAGGTCCTGGCTCCCCTCTCTGTCTTATTTTTTAGGAGAGTGTTTCAGAGGCCCATGGTCAGGGGCTCTATGATCTCACCCCTGGACTGTAAAACAAGCATGTTTTTACAGAAAGATCATACAGTGGATTTTTCTTAATAGAAACTCATTATAAAATATAGAGAATATGTTAAAAAGGCATTAAAAGAAGATAAAATCACGTGTACTGCCATCACCCACAGACAGTCACTGTCAACATTTCTGTGTTTCCTTCCTGTCTTTTTTCTGTGTGCAGGCATGTGTGTGCTCACAGAGAGACAGCTTCAGAGCAGGGAGCAGAGACAGAAGCAGAGAGGATGGGCTTTGATGTAAAACCGAGCTGAATTCTAATCCCCTATCTGCCACTCACTGGCTCCGTGAACTTGGCCAAGTGGCTTTACCTCCATTTCCAGTGATGTAAAAGGGGACTATAGATCCTACCTCCAGGGAGTCCTTTTGATTAAATGAATGTAAAGCATTTAGTGTACAACCTGACACAGTAAATCCCAACCAAACAGTAACTAAAGAAATATGGACACACACTATGGGTCTTTTCTTTACAAAAACAGGGTCATACTAGTGATTTAATTTTGTACCCTAACGCTGTAAGAATTTCACTGCTATCAACAGGGAAAAATTGACTTCTATTCCCAGGCAGCTGAAAAATAATAATAATACAATTCCCAACTATACCTTGCTTCCTAGACTACATTTTTTTTTTTTTTTTTTTTTTTTGAGACAGAGTCTCGCTCTGTCGCCCAGGGTGGAGTGCAGTGGCCGGATCTCAGCTCACTGCAAGCTCCGCCTCCCGGGTTTACGCCATTCTCCTGCCTCAGCCTCCCGAGTAGCTGGGACTACAGGCGCCCGCCACCTTGCCCGGCTAGATTTTTGTATTTTTTAGTAGAGACGGGGTTTCACCGTGTTCGCCAGGATGGTCCCGATCTCCTGACCTCGTGATCCGCCCGTCTCGGCCTCCCAAAGTGCTGGGAATACAGGCTTGAGCCACCGCGCCCGGCCTAGACTACATTTTTAACAATGTAGTCTACTGTCAATATACTTTTTGTTTTTTTGTTTTGTTTTGTTTCGTTTTAGACAGAATCTCACTCCGGTTGCCCAGGATGGAGTGCAGTTGTGAGATCACGACTCACTGCAGCCTCAACTTCCCCAGCTCAGGTGATTCTCCCACCTCAACATCCCGAGTAGCTGGGACTACAGGCACTCACCACCACGCCCGGCTAATTTTTGCATTTTTAGTGGAGACAGGGTTTCACCATATTGCCCAGGCTGGTCTCAAACTCCTGGACTCAAGCAGTCTGCTCGTCGTGGCCTCCCAAAGTGCTGGGATTACAGGTGTGAGCCACCACCATACCTGGCCAGTGTGCACAATTTTTTTGTTTGTTTGTCTGTCTTATGAGACAAAGTCTTGCTGTGTTGCCCAGGCTGGAGTGCAGTGGTGCTATCTTGGCTCACTGCAACCACCACCTCCTGGATTCAAGCAATTCTCCTGCCTCAGCCCCCGAGTACCTGGGATTACAGGCGCACGCCACCACGCCTGGCCAATTTTGGTAATTTTTTGTAGAGACGGGGTTCCGCCATATTGGCCAGGCTGGTCTTAAACTCCTGACCTCAAGTGATCCACCCACCTTAGCCTCTCAAAGTGCTAGGATTGCAGGCGTGAGCCACCACTTCCAGCCCATTGTGCATGTTTTTGGGGTTTTGTTGTCCCTCTTTTTCTTCTGCCCAGCAAAAATCCAACTAGCACCTGACTGAAGCTGCAGGCTCGTAATATCCAGAGGATCTGCCTGTTCCACCTGTGCTCCAGTAACACCACTTAAAACTGCATGATTTTGACATGTTACCCTGTCCTCTCTGAGCCTCAGTTTCCTCATCTGTGAAATGGGAACAGCAATGGTGTCCCCTTCAGCAGCAGGCTGTCACAGCCAAGTAAGGTACTCCACGTGACGCATTGCGCCTGGCATCTAGTAAGCATTCAGTAAATGGTAAAATAATTAAGTTTCTTGAGTCTGAGACATAATCTTCATATTACAAATATATACACTTCCAATCTGTTTTCGACTTGTTTTTATAAACTGATTAGGGCAACATACATTAAGATATTGAAATAGGCCAAGCGCGGTGGCTCACGCCTGTAATCCCAGCACTTTGGGAGGCAGAGGTGGGTGGATCACCTGAGGTTGGACGCTTGAGACCACCCTGGCCAACATGGCAAAACCCCGACTCTACTGAAAATACAAAAATTAGCCGGGCATGGTGGTGGGTTCCTGTAGTTCAGCTACTCAGGAGGCTGAGGCAGGAGAATCGCTTGAACCCGCAAGGCAGAGGTAGCAGTAAGCTGAGATCGTGCTACTGCACTCCAGCCTGGGTGACAGAGCAAGATTCCATCTCAAAAAAATAAAAATAAAAAGATAGTGAAGTAATTGGCCAAACAGAGCTTTTCAACGGTAGAGCAGTCATTAAAGGTAGCCACGGCTGGCAGGAAGCACCTTCATGCACTCTGCCGACGGAGAGAGACAAGCTGGGTAACAGGCAACCTTACTCTAGCCCTAACTCTAACCCTAACCCTAACCTGGACACAGGTGGCTGAGGACCTAGGATATTCATGCAAAGTCAGGGAGCCTCCTGTCTGCCTCCCCACTTGAAGGCAGGGACTGGGCTATGCTTGTCATCTTAGAGAGCCCTCCTAAAAAAATGGCAGAGATGGCCGGGCGCAGTGGCTCACGCCTGTAATCCCGGCACTTTGGGAGGCCGAGGTGGGCAAATCACAAGATCAGGAGATCGAGACCATCCTGGCTAACACGGTGAAACCCCATCTCTACTAAAAATATAAAAAATTAGCCGGGCGTGGGGGCAGGCGCCTGTAGTCCCAGCTACTCGGGAGGCTGAGGCAGAAGAATGGCGTAAACCCAGGAGGCAGAGGTTGCAGTGAGCCAAGATTGTGCCACTGCACTCCAGCCTGGGCAACAGAGCAAGACTCTGTCTCAAAAAAAAAAAAAAAAAAAAAAGGCAGAGACATCATAAATCCTGGGAGAGGCCCATTGTCAGAGGCAGTTACAAGTGGTGGCCTTGGGCAAGTTATTGAACCTCTGCAGGTCTCTGTACTCATCAGTGCAGTTAGGACCACATGAGACATTACCTTTAAGGAGCGAAAGAAGTACCAGGGTGTGGGAAGCTCTCAATAAATGGTAGCCCCTTGTGATGACAAATCCATCACTAGAGTCACAGGCTTTTGTTCTGTTTTAACCTCTCAATGAAATCAGTCTCCTGCGTGACCTCTTTAACAACTTCTTCTTACAGTGGATATTAAAACCTGGGTTAGGCCAGGCATGGTGGCTCATGCCTGTAGTTCCAGCACTTTGGGAGGCCAAGATGGGTGGATTGCTTGAGCCCAGGAGTTCGAGGCAGCATGGGCAACATTGGTGAGGTCCCATAACTACAAAAAAACAAAAAATACAAAAATTAGCCAGCTGTGGTGGTGCGTGCCTATAGTCTCAGCTACTCAGGAGTCTGAAGCAGGAGGATCAATTGAGACCCAGAAGTGGAGGCTGCAGTGAGCCATGACTGCGCCACTGCATTCCAGCCTGGGTGACAATAACAATTTATTTAAAAAAAGAAAACAAAAAACTTGGGTCTTTGTGAATATACTTCCAGAAAGAGTCTAGATAGAAAAGTAGTTTTTTTGGGGTTTTGTTTTATTTTGTTTTTTTGAGACAAGGTCTCATTCTGTCATCCAAGCTAGAGTGCAGTGGTACAATCACAGCTCACTGCAGCCTCCACCTCCTGGATTCAAGCAATCCTCCTGCCTCAGCCTCCTGAGTAGCTGGGGCTATAGGCATGCACCGCTGCACCTGGCTAATTTTTCTATTTTTTGTAGAGATGGGGTTTCACTGTGTTATCGTTGAACTCACTATGTTGCTGGTCTTAAGCTACCGGACTCAAGTGATCCTCCTGCCTCAGCCTCGCAAAGTGCTGGGATTACAGGCATGAGCCACCATGCCCAGCCTGGAAAGTAGATTCTGCCTTCCTGAGGCTTCTCATCTATTTCTTAGGACTTGAGAGACTGAAGTTTGCTAGCTTGCTAGTGGTAGAGGGGAGACGTTGACAAACTGAAAACAGTCCACAGACCAAATCTGGACCACTGCCTTTTTTTGTACAGTTTGCAAGTCTGAGTGGTTTTCAGTTTTAAACGGTTGGAAAATAATCAAAACAAGAATGATATTTCATGACGTGTGAAAGTTGCCTGAAATTCAAATGCCTGTTTTCATAAATAAGGTTTTACTGGAACACGCTCACAGTCACTCATTTCTAGCTGGTCACTTCTTTGACGCTAGAACAGCAGAGATGAGTTGTTTCGACAGAGATCCATGTGGCCCACAAAGCCCTTTATGGAAAACGTCCGCTGACTCCTGGCTTAGGGTAAGGATTTAGCATTCCCATGGCCCCAGCTCTGTCCCCGCCTCCCAGGCTCCCCCGCTCAGCCCCAGCCCCGCCCCCACCTCAGAGAGTGTGTCCCTTGAGGACATGAAGCCGAGAGGACACAAACGCCCACTAGCATCTCCCTGCCAGGCACCACCTCAGGCCCTGCAGAGATGTCATCTCAGTAGTGACAACATTCCCACTTTAGGAATGAGGAAACTGAGGCTCAGAGAGGCACATCATCTGCCCGAGTTTATACAGATAGTAAGCGGCAGAGCTTGGATCTGACCCCAGCCACGCTAACCTCAAACCCATACTCCACGCCCTGGTTTAGAATTCCATGACCAGCCCAGAGGCAGGACACAGGTGAGGACCCCTGGGTGCCGTCTGGCCTCTGCCCAAGCTTTCTCAGGTGACACAGTGACACCCTGGGGCCTGTTCCCTTGCTAAGCACATCCCTCCCACTCCTCCGTGTTCCTGCCATGTTCCAGCCTTGGCTCCCGCCTGCGTTTTCACCCGACCCTGGCAGCCAGAATCAACATGGCTGCCCCAGCACCCGCTCCCATGGAGCCAAAAGAACCTACTTCCCTGCTGCCGCGGCCTGGGATTCCAAACAATAATGAAAAAAAACCCTAAACCCGTGCCCAGGACAGACAGATCAATTCCACGGAAAATACTCACCTGTAGTGGGGCACGGGGGAGGCATTTCATGGACCGAGGGGAGCCATGTAACCTGCTTTTACGTGTCCAGTTTTACTCACCAGGCCTTGCCGAGGAGGAAAGGGGCCCTCTTGGCCAATGTTCTGGATTAGGAAGGGATGTGTTTTATGAGGGTTTTAAACCGTCTCTGGCCTTTGCAGATTTGCTTTCCTGGACCATGGTCCCCATGGGTCCTCTCCCTCCAGGGATTTTCCACTCACCTGATACCTGTTTTCTCCTCTCTGTTGCCTCTGGCCAGGCAAGGTGCCCAGACGGCCATCACATACGACTCATGTTTTCCCAGGAGCCTGTCTCCATGAAGAGACCCTCCAGGGCGGCTGATGTTAAACTTCATGGAACACTTTTTTTCACTAGACCAGGAGGTTTTCCAAATCTCCCTGGCTGAACACTGCCAGCTTGTTCTGCTCAGGGGAAAGTAGCCAGTTGTCCCGCAAAGCCATGTACGTGTGTGAGTCCACGTGTGTCTGTATGTGCACATGCATTTGTGTGTGTCAATCACACCAAGCTGTCGGTATTAAAATCCTGCTCAAGAGCTGGAGGAAGGGTGAGGAGGGAGGCAGAGTAGCTCAGCAGTGAGCACAGACCTGCTGGGATTTGGCTCCCGTGAATGTAGTCTCTTGGGAGGGGAGGGGAAGGGAGGAGAGAGGAAGGAAGGGGCCCCCCATCCCCATCCCAAAGTCCCTGAGCTGGGCACTCATGGCAGCAGAGCTCCAGGTGTCACTGTTCACCCATCATGAGCTGGTGGCCCGTGGCCATCCCTGGCCTGAGTACCAATGGCCTCCTCACTGTTCTCCCGACATCTACGCAGTTCCCAGAGCTATCCCGGATTCAGCAGCCCAAGCAGACTCCGAAGACAGATTCCATCACATCTGCCCTTTGCTCCACAGCTCCCCTCCAAAGGCCCCCATCGCACTGCAGATGAAACCCAAAGTCCTCCTCCTGCCTGCAGGACCCAGCCTCAGTGCTTTTCAAACCTCAGTGAGCAAAGGAGCACCTGGGGATCTCGTTCAGTAAAATGCAGAGCCTGATTCAGGAGAGCCAGGGCAGGGTCTGGGATTCTGTACTTCTTTTGGTTTTTTTGAGAGAGTCTTGCTCTGTGGCCCAGGCTGGAGTACAGTGGCACGATCTCAGCTCACTGCAACCTCCACCTCCCAGGTTCAAGCGATTCTCTTGCCTCAGCCTCCCAAGTAGCTGGGATTACAGGTGCACCCCACTGTATCATGCTAATTTTTTTGTATTTTTTGTAGAAACGAGGTTTCGCCATGTTGCCCAGGCTGGTCTCAAACTCCTGGCCTCAGGTGATCCACCCACCTTGGCCTCCCAGAGTGCTGGGATTACAGGCATGAGCCACTGCACCCAGCCTGGACTCTGCATTTCTAACAAGCTCCTGGTCCAGGAACCGCAGGGTGAGTGTGGATCCTTGCTGCACCGGGCGGGGGGTGGGGAGGGGGCTGAGCCATGGAAAAAGTTAGGTCCCCCGAGTGCAGCTCACCTCTTCCCTTCAGCCCAGAAAGGCTCCTTTCACATTTTCAGGGACAGACCTGGGATGTGAAATTTCAAACTCTGCCCTGAGTTAAATTCCAGGAGGGGGTACCAAGAGCAAAGAATAAAGGCTGGGGGAGGGAAGAAAAGCCAGAGAGGATGGGTCCCTGCTGTTTTCACTAAAGCCAGGCCACAGGGACCCTCAGGCCTGGCCTGCTGAACTGTGCACACACACATCACCCCCCCACACAAGGTCTCCTTGGCCTCATCTTCCCAGGGACCTCGGGGGAGGGCAACAGAGCAGATGACAGCTCATCTCTGCGCAGCTGATGCTGGGAGAAACCTGTGGCTTGCAGACCTGCCAGGCCCACAAAAACCACATCCTGAAAGATGGACCAAGTAGAAAAAAAGGCCACCGTCCACCTCAGGCCAGTTTCTGGAACTGTCAGTTCCTTTGGGGAATGCCTGACATGTTCTTTTTTCCTCTGATTTCATCCCAAACCTTTTGGGAAGCAGGGTGCATCGCCTTACACAAGTTACTTAGATTTACTGAACCCACTTCCTCCTGCAATAAATGGGCACGTGCCTCCCTGGGTTGTTAAGGAAATTAAATCAGAAACTGTGTAAAGGCCCTGAGGCACTAAAGGTCAATTTGGGTTCCCGACCTCCTTCCCACCCATTGTCTGCCCTTCATCCCAGGCACACAACCAGAGAGATGTAAGAGGGACATAACGGTTACCCAGCCCCTCTGGCATCTGACCAGGGTGGGCTAGTTGGGGTGAAAATGCATCTCTGTATATGAGTTGCTTCATATCTTTTGGCTTTAGTTTCCCCAGTCACAAAAGTGTGTCGGGGGTGGGGAAGGAGGACTATGATCTTCACAAGCCCTTTTACAGTTGGGATGTTAACCTTACATGAGAGAAATGCCTGGAAGAAAAGCATAGCTCGTTAGGAACGCCGGGGGGGTGGCGGTTGGAGGCCGGGCAGCTCGGAGGCGCAGTATCCTATCTGGGCCACTAGGCGGCTCCGAGGACAACAGATGAGCAAAGCCCGCTTTTGCAGCCTGGTTCTGTCTTCAGACCTTTCCAGGCTTCTTCGCAGGCCTGGCGGACACCAGCCGCTGCTGGGTAGGAAAGGCCTGTCACTTCCAGGCTGGAATCTCTTTCCCATTTTTACAGACCTCGAGGATGGGAGGAGGCCGTCACCACAATGGAGTCCTGCCCTGGGGTCTGATGGAGACCTTGGTCCGCCCTTCGGTCAGGCTCTTGGAGGCGTTGGGGGATCTCTGCCCTGCAACCCTTAGCTGAACCCCATCCTCCACTTCTTTCCTCCCATCAGGTCAGAGTGGGAAGAGATCTGGATTGGGATTCCCCCCTCCTGCACTTCCTGGCTGGGTAACCTGGATGATGGGGTAACAGTCCCCCATTGCAAGGTCAGGGGAAGGACTAAGCGTCGGAATACAGGCCCTCAGTACAAGACAGCTGCTCATCCTAAGCCTCTCCTGCCTTTTGCTCTCCCAGTGGCTTTTCACCCAGAAGGAAGATCCTCACCTGCAGAACCTCTCCCCAGAACTAGGTCTTTGCAGGTGACGAGGCAACCCAGCCTCCGCTCCCCGCAGATCAGCGTTTTTCGAAGTGACTTCCTCACCCAGGCGGAGCATTAAAAGTACCGATCCCAGCGCACCCAGCCCTGCTGAATCAGAATCTCTGGGGGTGAGGCCCAGGAATCGCCGTCTGAACAAGTCGCGGGCTGGAAACGGCTGCCCCAGATTACGGGGCAGTTCCCTGCTTCGCTCTCGCTCCTCCGGCCTCGGGAACGTGCAGGGGGGCGGGAGGCAAGTCCCATCAGCACTTTGAACTGGGGCTGCTTTTTAGTGACTCACCTCCCAGACTTCCTGCAACAGACAACTCTAAATAGCTCGGTCCCACCCTCCAGCAGGGGAGACATTCCGGTCGGGAAGGGCAGGAGGTTAGAAAGTGGGTGCCCCGCCAGGGCAGTCCAGGGAGATCCACAGGAGAAGCTGGCTGCACAGCACAGGGGCGCAGGAATAGGACGTTTTGTTTACAGGCTTTTGTTATTAAGGAAATTGCTGTCAGTCAAGGTAATTCTAGCTCAGATGAGCAATAAATATGCTCCCAGCTAATCTTACGGGGATTTTATTGGCACCCGGAGCACAGGTTCCTTTACCCTGACTACCACCTCCCCTCAAAGCAAAGCCCTGCTCCCCAGCGGCTTCCCCCAAGCATCGTGAGGGACTTGGGTCAGGCTTTTAAAAGTCTACTCTAAGTGAAGACAGAAGAGGTCCGGGCTTCCCGATCCTACCTGGAGGCCGGGGACGACCAAATGACCTCAAATAAAACCCTGGGTGACCTGGTTGGATCAAGGCATGAGCAAGCTACCCCGGGCCTGCTCCACACGCAGAGGTGGTCACCTGGCCCGCGGGCGGCCCGGGCAAGGAGGAATGTCTCGAGAAGGCAGCCGGCTCGCCGGAGTCGGTTCCAGCGTGTTCGAGTTACAGCTGCGAGCCCTCAGGGACACCGGCGGCAAGTCCCGGCTTGCAGAGAGGGGAGCCAGTCCCGGGAGAGCGCGAGTCCCGGCGAGCCCGAGTGCGCGCCTTATGCGCGCTCCCCGCGACGGCGCAGGGGGAGGGGAGGCCGCAGCAGCCACTCAGAGGAACGGTAGTGAAGCCTCCCAACAACTTTAACTGTCAATCAGACTTAATGGGGTATTAAAAAAATGGGGGAAAAAGGGGCCGCCCTCTCTCTCCGAGACGCAGCTGCCCGGGGAGCGAATGAATAGGGCCGCGCAGACCAAGGCGTCCGATCCACGCGCGCTCCACACCCGGACCCTCTCCAAGTTGGAAAGGACAAAAAGAAGGCAATAAATGCTAAAAAGGGAGAGAAGGGGAGCTGGATCGAGCGGCAACTCCCAGCCTCTGCTGGAACAGAGAGGGGAGGGAGGGAGCCGGAGCGAGCGAGCGCGCGCGAGGGCGAGCCCTGCACGTAAAGAAACTGACACCCGGACCCCCCACTTCTCCTGCACGTTGCTGGCAATCAGATCGCGTTTAAGCAATTTCCTGAGCCCAAGAATAGCAATGAGTCGGGAGACTTTCGCGGGCTGAATTGGGAGCTCCAAGCACTTTTTCCCCCCCACTTTTTTTTTTTTTTCCTGGAGACGGGGTGGGGGTGGGGGCGCTACAATTTGGAAACAGCTTTTTTTGTTTTGTTTTGTTTTTTTGTTTTTGTTTAATCTTGCACTTTGAAACCGCGGGACCGAGGCAGGGTGAGCGCGTGTGGTTGGTGCCTTTTTTTTTTTTTTTTTCTTCCCCTGCCTGAACTCCTCTGTCAGTCCGTAAACATTACCTGAGAATTCCCCAGCCGAAACGGCTGCTGGGGCAAGAAACTTCTTGTTAGAACTTTCCACCTCCAGCTTCCCCCTCCACCTCTTTTACCGTCCCAACCTTAGGAGACGCTTTTTCTCCCCCAGAGGAGAATTTATCTTTTTTTTTTTTTTTTCTTACCCGGTGCTTTGCATTTGGGAAGAGGTGATTTCAAGAGTGGCCAGGTGGGACGCCTCTCTCCTCCTTATTCGGTTTACTATTTATTGTTTGGGGTGTTTTTTAATTCCTGTATTGCTCGGCCCGGGGACTTTCGCCCCCTGCCCGGCTCCGCGGCGCGGAGGATGGTGTGGAAACGGCTGGGCGCGCTGGTGGTGTTCCCTCTACAGATGATCTATCTGGTGGTGAAAGCAGCCGTCGGACTGGTGCTGCCCGCCAAGCTGCGGGACCTGTCGCGGGAGAACGTCCTCATCACAGGCGGCGGGAGAGGCATCGGGCGTCAGCTCGCCCGCGAGTTCGCGGAGCGCGGCGCCAGAAAGGTACCAGGCACTGCGATTCCAGGGAGTGGGGGGCCGCAGGGGAGGGGGTGAGCCCACCTGCTGCCGCTGCGGGATCCCGCGCCCGGGAGCTGAGAGTCGCCGGCCACCCCACTACCCCGTGCCACCCACGAGTGCTGAGCTAGTCGGTTTCACCTTGTAAATTTCCCGGGCATCGGACTGTCTTTTTTGGCAGGTTCAGAGTTGATCCGCTCCTTTGGGATCGGTGGCTGGCTGGCTATTCACCCCCACCCTGAAACTTAGGAGACCCACCCATTTCCCACATTCCTGCCTCCCAAAGGAAGGTGTTGTGCCCCCCTCCCCCGCCTTCCCCCCTTTTTCTTGCCGCCACCCTGGTGAGTGCAGGGTGTGCGCACTCCTGGGTAGAGCTGGGAGCCGCCTGCTAGCTGGCGCCTCGTATTTTCCTTGGCAACCCGCTACCCAGCCCCAACCTGGGCGGCTGCAGCTCTGAAGACACGAGAGGGGGTACTTGGTTTGGGTTTGAAAAGGGAAGAGCAGTCTGGCCGGACCCACACTGAGAGGCCCAGGTGTTTGGAAAGCAGGAAAGAGGAGGCCAGGGTAAGCAGCTACTGATAAAGAGCCCTTGTTCTCACCTTCAACCCTGTCCCCTCCCCCCAGCACACCCCTCGGGGATCCCTCCCCCTTTAGCTGGAAGGTGGTGCTGCAAGGAGGGTCCTACCCACCAGACACAGCCTTTTAACTTTTTGGTGGTTCCGGCACCCCTTGCTCCAGGTTTTGGAGACCTGGTGCCGGAGAGCGGGGAGGGTGAGCAGGCTGTCACCCAACTCCCAGCCCAGGCCAGGCTGACTCACCCGGTGACCAGAGCCATCGGGAGAGGGAGGCAGGCCAGGCTGTCTCCAGCCAGCCCTGTGAAGAGGAAGAGCGAAAACAGGGAATTAGTTTGAAACTTAAACTGTTGTGAACTAGGGGGGTGAAAGGGCCGCAAAGCCAGCTGATCTGACATGGAGCCGCATACCTTGGGGATTAAGTAAACATGTACTGTAGAAAACCAAACCTGCATGTAATTCCAGGTTGCTTTTGTTTTGTTAAATGCTGCCCTGCGATTTACAATTCCTCCGGGGTGGCTCTGACTGGGACTGAACTTTGGAGCCTGAACTATCAGCCAAAGCCGATCCGATTAACTCTTCCCTAGCCGGGCTGGCCGGAGCCCGTGGTGGCCAAGCTAGCAGGGGTCTGGCTGTCCAGGACTCCCTCTTCTCCTTGGGTGGTTTGGACAGCTGCTTGACCTTGCATTTGGAGGGGGAGCTGGGAAGTGTTTTTAACCCTTGGACACAACAAATAAGGGGAAGTAAGAGTTGTTCTCAGCAGTTTCATTTCCTTGAGGCGATGCCTCATAAAAGGGCTCCCGAAGTTCTTTGTGAAGGGGTCTCAGAAGAGCAGATGAGAGTGTCCTTTGTGGGGGGGAAAGTGGGGTTTAGGACAATTGCATGTGATTGTCATTCTTTAGCTGTCTGCATCCCACAGAGACTTTTTTCTGAGTCTTCCAGCTCTCCCAAGTCCTAGGTCTCTTTTACTGTTCTTGTAGCTGACTACAGTAGGCAGATGAGGAACTCTTAGTCAATCTGGAAAAACTCGACTGACTGTAAACAATCCTAAATTGAAAGAAGTGTATGCCATTGGGGGGTGGGTGCGATAGTACAGAATGGAGCCTGCAAGTTCATGCACCGGGAGCCAAACCCCACCTAACTTGGACTGGACGTCTTCTTCCAGGGAATCCAGCCAGGGCCAATTAGAAATATGTCTTAAATTGGTGTCAGGGTCACCAAAAACAAAAACAGGATCCATGGGGGCCTGTGAAACTTTGAGTGCCATTTATAATCGGTTCAGTCATCTGACTCGCCAGGATGACCAGCAGCGCTCCCTGTAACTCGCCATTATCTGACCAATTACTGGAGCTACTTTATAATAAGGCTTCTGTTTGCTCTCATGGTGGGGAGTTTGGAATTGCGGCTTCTGGCCTGACACCAGTGAGAGGACTTTGGGACAACCCCCAGAGCCGGGAGTGTTTTGGGGCCTACTGGGGTTGGGAACAAAGGGTCAAGTGTTGAGGGAGTGGGGAATTTATGGGTTGGGGACAGGTGTGAACAGTGGGCTTAGGGGTGGCCCAAGGGCACTGAATCAGAAAGGGCCAGTGCCACTCACAGCCTGCAGTGATACTAGACAGGGGGTGGCTGTGCAGAACCACAGATGACGTTCCTTCTCCTCTTGATGGAAGTGGAGGCTGCATCTGAGAGCTTCCCACCCTAGATTCTGGTGGGATTGGATCTGGAGGGGAAAGACCCCAAAAAGGAAAAAAAAAAAAAAAAAAAAAAAAGGAGTACCAGAATCTCTGCAAATAGCTGACATGTCCAGGAGTTGTCTGTTTATTTGGGAAGGAGGGAGAGTTGACAACCCAGTTTCCCATAATGACCTTGAGTTAAATAGCATTTGGCAATATTCGTGGGTGGTAGTGAGCCTTAGGGTGCAAAGGTGGCCCAAATAAGCGAGGGCTTTTTTTAAAGGGACACTAAGGCTATAAGAATTTGAAAGCTCCTAATTAGGACGCGTCTCTCCTTACCCACAATGCACTGTGGCAAACTGAGGCAGGCCAGTCATGTTTAGGGTCTCCGGGCGTAAAGCTCTTGCTTTTCAATTTTCTATGCCCTCTTAGAATTCCTTCCACAAAAGCATTCACAAACCTTAAGCTTATTCCCCTTCCCTCCAAGGGAACTAACTTCTGGCTAGTGGTCAGCCCAGGCTCCAGTCTTTGAGTTTGACATGGTGTTGGCAGGAGCCCCCGGGGGGAGAAGTGGATCGTTCATTTAGAAGTATTCGTAGAGACCACTCCAGCCTTTGGTTTGGTGTCAAGCAAGTGGCTGGACTAGAGTCTTGGGCCATGATTGCAAACCCTGGGAGGTGGGGCAACATACACGAGCTCAATACCGCATCAAGAACTCCAGGACCTTGGCTGGGAGCAGTGGCTCATGCCTGTAATCCCAGCACTTTGGGAGGCTGAGGCGGGCAGATCACCTGAGCTCAGGAGCTCGAGACCAGCCTAGCCAACATGGTGAATCTCCATCTCGACTAAAAATACAAAAAATTATCCAGGCATGGTGGTCAGCACCTATAATCCCAGCTGGTCAGGAGGCTGAGGCAGGAGAAGTGCTTGAACCCGGGAGGTGGAGGTTACAGTGAGCCTAGATCGCGCCATTGCACTCCAGCCTGGGTGACAGAATAAAACTCTGTCTCAAAAACAAACAAATACTCAATTCCCATTTCCAAGAGGTAGTCTGAGGGGAGGTATTTCAGGGACATAGTGTGGGAACTGGCTTGGAGTTCTATCTTGCTATCAGTGAATTTACAGCATGTGGGTAGATTGCCCTGTTCCTAAAGCACTCAGCCAGGAACTAGCACTGTGAGTAGATTTATGAACCCCATTCTCCAGCACTTCCATTCAGCAAGTCCTGTGTCCTTCCCATTCCTAGCCCTGGGGCCAGCCCAAGCTCATAAGTCCCTTGACACCGTCTCTGAGAGACCAAGCTTAGCAAACCTGCCTGGGGTATCTGTTTGGTGTTTGGCATAGCTCCGGGCCTGTAGGAAAATGTAGCAAAGATGAATAAAGACCTAGAATGTGGCCAGGTGCTTACAGTGAAGGCACAAATCACCGTGTGTGTGTGCTTCCTGTGGTTATCATGACAAATTAGCACAAACTTGATGGCTTACCACAACAAAATGTATTCTCTCGTGGTTCTGGAGGCCAAAAGTCTGAAATCAAGGCGTCAGCAGGGTTCTGGGTTCCTCTCCACTCAAAGACTCCAGGGGAAGATCCTTCGTCATCTCTTCCAGCTCCTGGTGGCTCCTGATGCTCCTTGGCTTGTGGAAGCATGGCTGCAATCTCTCCTTTCATCATCACATGGCCTTCCTCACTGTGTGTGTCTAGGTCTTGTCTTTTTTTTTTTTTTTTTTTTGAAACAGAGTTTCACTCTTATTGCCCAGGCTAGAGTGCAATGGCATGATCTTGGCTCACTGCAACCTCCGCCTCCCGGATTCAAGCAATTCTCCTGCCTCAGCCTCCCGAGTAGCTGGGATTACAGGCATACGTGCCACCATGCGCAACTAATTTTGTATTTCTAGTAGAGACGAGTTTTCTCCATGTTGGTCAGGCTGGTCTCGAACTCCCAACCTCAGGTGATCCACCCGCCTCGGCCTCCCAAAGTGCTCGGATTACAGGCATGAGCCACCACGCCCACCCCCATCATCTTCTTATAAGGACACTAGTTATTGGATTCAAGGCACATACTAAATCCAATGTGATTATATCAAGATCCTTAACTAGTTATAGCACCAAAAACTCTCTTTCCAAATAAGGTGATATTCTGAAGTTCTGGATGGGCATGAAGTTTGGGGGATGCTACATGGTGGAAGCACAGAGGAGCAGTTAATTTATAGCAAGCGCTCATGAAAGGTTTCATGAAGGAGGGAGCATTTGACTGAGCCTTGAAGAAGGTCAAGAGTTTCAACCAGAAGGGGTGTGACAAGGGCAATCTAGGTGCAAGAAACCTCCTGATCAAAGGCTTTACCTGGCTGGAATTGCGAGAGGGAAGTAGAAAGGAAAGCAAGAAAATACTGTATCGTGGGACAGGGAGGTAAGCAGGGAGTTTACACCTCAGACTCTTGAGTCAGGGCAGTACTGGTGGGAATAGGAAAAAAGAGAAAGAAGAGAAGGGTCCAGACAGGCATCTATGGGTTTCTAGAGTCATCAGGCCAAAACAGCTGCACTAACAAATTCACAGGGGAGAGAGCAGTGGCCCATCTCTCCTGTCCTCTCTGTGCAGCCTGAAAGCAGGCAGGTAGGCTACCTGTTCTACCTGTGACCTCTAGAAGTCTTTCCGCTTGGAGCATGGGTCACAACTGACCTTACAAATGAGGCTGTCTCATGAATAGACAAACTTCTCCTTCTTACTCCCCCAGGCCCTTCCCTTGGGGGAACAAAGGTGTCTACTCTCAGACCATGGCCCCCACGGCCCCCTGCAGTCTTTCTCACCTGTGCAGGAGGCCAGAGACTAAGCTTTTATTATTTATTTATTTATTTATTTAAAAATAGAGATGGGAGTCTCTCGCTATGTTGCTTAAGTTAGTCTCGAACTCTTGGGCTCAAGCAATCCTCCCTTCTTGGCCTTCCAAAGTGCTGGGATTATAGGTGTGAGCGTCCACACCCGGCCAAGACTGGGTTCTTGACCCTGGAAAAGTTACTACCTTCTCCAGGTTGCAGCTGAGAAGCACAACTATGAAATGAGAGGGGTGACAATGATCCCTAAGATCCTGGCATGCTCGAAAATTCTCATTTTACAGATCAGTCAACCCAAGAAAGCAATGCATTGCCAGGCTTCCCTGAGTTGCAAGCAGGAGAATTCCGGGTGAAGAAAGCATTTGTCCCTATCACTGATGATCTAAGTCTTTGCTAGTCATCAGATGCCACCAAATGAAAAATAAGCAACTTAGAGTTGGAAAATGTGCTGTGCCCCAGCTCCACAGAGCCCCACACCTGTTTAAAACTCCCTCAACAGGTAGCTGTCTGCCGTGGATTTATTTCAGCTCTTGCAGAAGATGTTAATATTTCCACACTGTCGCTTCTAAGGGAATGAGGGACCCGAGTTCCCTAACTAGCATGTCACACAAAATTTCCTGGTTTCTTCTCCTTAATTCCCCACCTTCTCTATTTGGGCTTTCAAGAATGCCTCCTCCATCTAATAATACTGAATCTGAGTCAAGTTCATTTTCAGTGTACCTAACCCTTCTGCTAATTCTCGTTTCGACTTCAAGCTCTTCGAGCTTCCATCTTTTCAGATGAAGCGCACTTGTTTGTGGCTGCACAGATCCCTTCCAAGCCCTCTGATCTCTGTGTCATTGCAGTTACCTTCTCTGGTTCATTTCCATCTTGGTATTTGCCGAGGCTGTCTACTTTGAGAAAGTGATCTCAGCTATATTTATGAGGTGTCCTTTCTACCCAGGAAATGTATCTGGTTGTCACAATCGCCGTAACAAAAGCCCTTGTCTTAACCTGCCACTACCAGCGGTATCCTACCACAGTATCAGTGTGGGATGGGTTCCACACACTACACGTTCTCCCTTATCCTTGGACAAAAGCATGAACACACCTAGAATTTTATGAGGCCATGCCAACTACTGCCTTCAGGAGACACAATCCAAAAATATAAGTCCATAAGATACTTGAAACATTTCAAACGTATTATTCAGGTGAACCATGAGGATTAGGAAACCATTGAAGCCCACTGGAAATGAGAAAAGTGAGTCTATTTAGACATTAGCATGCCCAAACGTGTGTCCATCTGCTGTGGCACCCCTGAAATGAGTGAGATCTTAGAATCTGAAAATGAGCAGATGCCTGCCTAGGTTCTCAACAAGAGAGTGCCAGGTTAGCAGGTGAATGGTTGGTGGAAACTCATTCATTTATTCACTTATTCATACATTCAGCACATTTATTGAGCAGCTGCTATATGCCAGGCGCTGTTCTGGGCACTGAAGGCATGCAGGGAGCAAAGCAGATGAAAATCCCCACCCATGTAGTGAGAGCTGGCATTTTAGTAAGAGAGACAGATAAAAAGCAAGATCAATAGAACAGTACATTCTCATGCCTGTAATCCCAGCACTTTAGGAGGCTTAAGGCAGGCGGAACACTTGAGGTCAGGAGTTCAAGACCAGCCTGACCCAACATGGTGAAACCCCTGTCTATACTACTACTACCAGAAAGGAAAAACAGCTGGGCGTGGTGGAGTGCACCTGTAATCCCAGCTACTTGGGAGGCTGAGGCACAAGAATTGTTTGAACAATTGTGGGAGGTGGAGGTTGCAGTGAGCAGAGATCACGCCACTGCATTCTAGCCTGAGCAACAGTGGGAGACTCTGTCTCAATAAATAAATAAATAAACAAACAAACAAACAAATAAATAAATAAATAAATAAAACAGCACATTGAATTGTCATCATAAGCAATGAGGAGAAAACCAATGAAGCAAGGAGAACAGGAATGCGAGGGCCTGAGATTCTAGGTAGGGTATAAGGAAAGCCACACTGAGAAGGGCACACGAGGAAAGACCTGAAGGAGGCAAGGGCATGGTGGGAAGGGAGCAGTGGCGTTCTGGGGAGAGGACAGAGCAAGGGCTCTGAGGAGACAGTGGAGTGTCTGAGGACCAAGAGGTGACCAGTGTGGCTGGAGCAGTGAGTGAGTGGGGAGGAAGAACTGAGGGGGACAGGTTCCCATGAAGGACAGGTGGACCCAGCTGATCCTAGGACTCAAGCATCATGCCCTCACCCAAGCCTTAGCAGGATCCCCTGGCTGCTGTGACAGGCAGACGGTGGGTATCAGGCCAGTGGTTGGGGACCTGCTAGGACGCCGCCGGGTTTCCATGCCTCCTCCAAGAATATTACCCAGACTTGTCTCACCACCTTCTTTGGGAGCTTCCCAGAGCTCAGGGAATGCTCTCAGCTTTGCACTAGTTTTAGAGGATGCTGAGGGCCTCCTCTGATATCTTTACCGTCAAGATGGAAGTGTCTGGGCTGAAGGAAATGGAGAATCTAAGCAGGCCGGGGTGCCACTGTTGGAGGGGATGGGAGGCACCTGGAATCCAGCCCTCGGGGCTCTGCTGGGCAGCCCTGCTCCCAGCCAGATCCTGATATTTCTTGCTGTATCACTTAGGTGAGGAGTGACAACCAGCTTCAGGGTGACACGGCTCCAAGAAATCATGACTGTTGACTCCGTTCATTGATTTCAGCAAACTAGGCCTTGGAGATGGGGCAGGGAACCACATAAACAAGGTTCTCTCCTCATGGCACTTAGTGTTCCTGGAGTGAACACCATCCCCAGATTGGAAAAGCTCCTGACACTGTGGAAGGATGAGTTGACACCAACAGGCAGGCTTCTAGTGGCAGTACTGCTTAACCCCTCCAAATAAAATCAGATAACTGTGCTGATGCTCAGAATGAAGATGCTTTTCAGTCCTACTTTGTCAAATGACTTCTGGGGCATTGTGTCCATGTGGGCCAGCACTTTGACAAGGCCCTTGAGCAACTGGAGGGTATCCAGAGAGCAGGCTGGGTGACGAGGGCTACAAGCCATGACTTGGGTTGGGTGGCAAATCCATGGGAGTATAGTTGACTGCTTAAGAGGCAGGAGAGGGTATCAGCTGCACTCTGGTACCACAGGGGCATGGGACCTGTTCTAGATGGTTCTGGAAGCCCACACCAGGCCCATGGGGAGAGCTTGAAAATGCAGACCTGGGCCCTGCAAGAGGAACACCCTCCTGCCCTTTGGAACAGGCTGCTCTTTAAGCAAACATGGTGTCGAGATTTCTGCATTGGGGGAGGTTAGGTTCTGGACAACCTCCCGGGTCCCTTCTACCCTTTGATTCTGTGAGTCATTGTCATGATGTCAGTGAGAGCAATGACCCAGGCAGGGGCAGGGGGCAGGAGGAATAGAGGACACCAATTTTCAACCAACACTTGAAAATTAAAAGGAGGCAGCCCTTCTCAGCATGACTTCAGCAGGATCTTCCAACAGTGATGTCGTTCCTTTGTCCAGGCTTTCCAGGGTGCTGGGGAGTAGGGAGGAGGCGGGAGGGTACAGGGTGGGCACAGATTCATATCCTTCACTCAGGCTTCGATTCCTGTGGCTTCCTAACTGGATGCTGATGGTTTCTTTGGGTTCCTAGTAATATTCACGACCGTGGTAACTCTACATGGCTGTGGTACCATATGTGACTGGTAATATCCTGTGGTAATATATAAAGGGGCTTCAAAAAGGTTGTGGAAAATGGAATTAAAGGATGAAAATAGAAAATATGGGCCAGGCGCGGTGGCTCACGCCTGTAATCCCAGCACTGTGGGAGGCTGAGGCGGGCAGATCACTTGACATCAGGAGTTCAAGACCAGCCTGTCCAACAGGGTGAAACCCCATCTCTACTAGAAATACAAAAATTATCCGGCATGGCGTCACGTGCCTGTGATCCCGGCTACTCGGGAGACTGAGGCAGAAGAATCACTTGAACGTGGGAGGTGGAGGTTGCAGTGGGTGGAGATTGCACCACTGCACTTCAGCCTGGGCGACAGAGCAAGACTGCGTCTCTCTCTCTCTCCATATGTTTATATACACACATACACACAAATATATATATATATATATATTACTTCTCAACATAAGCTTCATCAAGTTGCAAGACACTTTTGTAAGTGATACCAGCCATCTAGTTCATCCCAAAATAACTGAGCGTCCTGAGAGTTCAGCCATGTCAATACAGTCTTTTTTTTACATCATTAGCTGAAGAGAAATGGATGCCCTTTGTCTTAGTCCTTTCTCACATTGCTATAGAGAAATATTAGAGGCTGAGTAATTTATAAAGGAAAGAAGTTTAATTGACTCACAGTTACGCATGGCTGAGGAGGCCTCAGGAAACTTACCTTCATGGCGGAAGGAAAAGGAGAAGCAAGGCACCTTCTTCACAAGGCAGCAGGAAGGAGAATGGACTTAGGAGGAGCTACCAAACACTTATAAAACCATCAGATCATGTGAGAACTCACTATCATGAGAACAGCATAGAGGAAACTACTCCCATGATCCAATTACTTCCACCTCCTCTCTCCCTGAGCACATGGGGATTATTGGGATTATAATTCAAGATGAGATTTGGACACAGAGCCTAACTGTATCACCCTTTAAAGATTTTTTAAGATTAGGAAACAAAAGGAAGTCAGAAAGAGCCAAAGCAGGACTGTAAAGTGGATGCCTGCCTAATGATTTCCCATCAAAACTCTCACAAAATTGTCGTTGTTCGATGAGAGGAATGAACGGGGAACCTTATCTTAGTGGAGCAGGACCATCTGGTGAGGCTTTCCTGGGTGTTTTTCTGCTAAAGTTTTGGCTAACTTTCTCAAAACACTCTCATTATAAGCAGATATTTATTGTTCTTGTCCCTCCAGAAAGTTAACAAGCAAAATGCCTTGAACATCCCCAAAAAACTGTTGCCATGACCTTTGCTCTTGGCCGGTCTGCTTTTGCTTTGACTGGGCCACGTCCACCTCTTGGTAGCCATTGCTTTGATTGTGCTTTGTCTTCAGGATTGTAGTGGTCAATGCTTCATCTTCTCTTACAGTTCTTTGAAGAAATGCTTCAAGATCTTGATCCCACTTGTTTAAAATTTTCACTGAAAGCTTTGCTCTCATCTGCACCTGATCTGGATGCAGTAGTTTTGGTGCTTATCAAGTGGAAAGTTTGTTCAACTTTAATATTTTAGTCAGAATTGTGTATGCTCAACCAATGGAGATGTCTATGGTATTGGCTATTACTATTATTATTATTATTATTTTACTGTTAATTGTCAGTCCTCTTCAGTAAGAGCACAAACAAGATGAATTTTTTCTTTCCAATTTGATATGGATGGTCTGGCACTTCCAAACATGAAGATGTTTATCTTCAACATCGTCTTATCCCTTCTTAACAAGTTATCCATTTATTAAGTGCTGATTTCTTTCTTTCTTTCTTTCTTTCTTTTTTTTTTTTTTGAGACAAGTGCAGTGACATGATTTCAGCTCACCGCAACCTCTGCCTCCTGGGTTCAAGCAATTCTTCTACCTCAGCCTCCCAAGTAGCTGAGCCTACGGGCACACACCACCACGCCTGGCTACTTTTTGTATTTTTAGTAGAGACGGGGTTTCACCGTGTTGGCCAGGATGGTCTCGATCTCTTGACCTTGTGATCTGCCTGCCTTGGCCTCCCAAAGTGCTGGGATTACAAGTGTGAGCCACCATGCCCAGCCAACTGCTGATTTCTTTAGGGCATTGTCCCCATAAACTTTTCATAAAGCATCAATGATGTCACCATTCTTCCATCTAAGCAAGCTTCACTGTAAATATGATGTTTGTTCTTGCTTCAGTTTTAGTAGAATTCATGTTGCTCTGATAGGAGTTCTTTTCAAACTGATGTCTTATCCTTCTTAGTGCCTCAAACTAGACCCCATTTAGTCATGTTATAACAAGTTAGTTATTTGGGGGCAAAAAAACAATCTCAAATATTATGCCTATTTTTTTCATAATATGCATTTTCCTTGAACTTTTTGAAGACCCTTTGTACATGATTATGGTAAAAGCAGGAATGTAGGAATATACATGGCACTATTACTATACATGGTACTATTAATATACATGGGAATATACATGGCACTATTAATATACATGGTACTGTTAATGACTGTGGTACTGTAGAGGACATGGTATTGTATATGACTATGGTATTCTACATGACTATGTTACTATATGTGACTGTAGTACTGTACATGATGTGGTACTGTACATGGCTGTGGTACTATATATAACTGATAATATACATGACTCTAGTACAATACATGATTGTGCTAATATACATAACTGTGGTAATATA
Source organism: Rhinopithecus roxellana (assembly GCF_007565055.1). Classification (NCBI taxonomy): domain Eukaryota; kingdom Metazoa; phylum Chordata; class Mammalia; order Primates; family Cercopithecidae; genus Rhinopithecus; species Rhinopithecus roxellana. Next base: position 2,244,547 of record NC_044560.1, read on the forward strand.
CATTGATACTGTATGTGACTGCAGGACTGTACATGATGGTAGTTATATATGATTGTGGTAATATACATGGCTGCTAATATACATGACTGATACTATATATGACTTTGGTACTGTACATGACCACGGTAATATACAAGAGAGATACTGTACATGACGTTGGTAATATACACGATTGACACTGCATATAACTGTGGTAATATACAAGATTGATTCTGCATATAACTGTGGTAATATACAAGACTGATGCTGTACATGACCTTGGTAATATACAAGATGGGTACTATACAAGACCATAGTAATGTGCAAGAATGATACTGTACATGACCATGGTAATATACAAGATTGATACTGTACATAACTGTGGTAATATAGAAGACGGATACTGTACATGACCATGGTAATATACAAGGCTGTGGCACTGTACGTGGCTGTGGCAATGTGTGTGACAATGGTAACCCACGTGACTTGGTATGCTACATGACTGCACAGTGCTTTTGCACATTCATTGTCTTCCTTGACCACCTTCTTTTTTTTTTTTTTTTTTTTGAGATGGAGTTTTGCCAGTCGCCCAGGCTGGAATGCAGTGGCAAGATCTTGGCTCACTGCAACCTCCACCTCCTCCTGGGTTCAAGCAATTCTCCTGCCTCAGCCTCCCGATAGCTGGGACTACAGGCGTGCGCCCCCATGCCCAGCTAATTTTTATATTTTTAGTAGAGATGGGGTTTCACCATGTTGGCCAGGATGGTCTCTGTCTCTTGACCTGTGATCTGCCCACCTCAGCCTCCCAAAGTGCTGGGATTACAAGCATGAGTCACCATGCCCCGCCACCAGCAAGCATTTCTGAGATCCAGGTGAAGGGGCCATCCTGGGACATGTCGCTGAGGGCAGATTCTGAACCCAGGCTTCCCAGCTTCAACACTCCATCTTTTCCCACTGCAACAAATAATCTCAGCCTGGCCTGGCCTGCCTCATTCAGGGTCATGGAGAGGTCAAGAGAGAAGCTGTTAAGTAATGGGGCTTAGTACACAGAGGTTTCTGGAGAGAGCTGTGATAAGCAGTGAGTGAGTCAACAGGATGCGGGCAGGGATGTAGTGAAATCCGCTTTTACACAAACATCATTTAGAGCACTGAGTAGCAGTATTTGCATACAATGAATGGGAGACTTGCCAAAGGAATAAAATAGTCCTCAGTTATCTGGGTTTCTTTTAAAGAGTAAACTGACAAGCTTGGGAATAGCACAGTTGAATTTCTTTCATTTGACAACCAGTGTGACGTCTTAACACGCAGAGACCCAGCTGCAGAGGAGACAGTGAGTGACAGCTCCCTCCAGTTAAGCCCGAGGTCACTGAGCTCTGCGTGGCCTGAAAGCTTTGATCACTGTACATTAAGGAAAATCTCAGAAGACTTCGCGAAGGAGGTGGCAACTGAGGGGGTTGCAGTAACTCTCAAATTTTGCTGGTTGTAGAGCCCTTCAAGGGTCTGAAGAAAATATGAGCTCTATCCCAGGAAGAAGGTGCAACTGAAAGTTTTGTACTTTTAAGGGGGCATGTACACCTGTCACCTATCCTAGACTCTAGGTTAAGAAGGCTTGGACTAGATACAATCAAAACCCATCCACGTCCTACAGGCTGAGATGCAGGCCCAGGGCGAGAGCTCGTGTGCGAGGTAGGGAATGCCCTGGTATCCTGTGACACAGAAGGCAGGGCAAGCTCAGGGTGGAGAGTACACATGTGTGGCCTGGTGCTTAAGGCCACCAGTGGTCAGCCTGGTGAAGGTCACTGGGCCCCACTCTTTCTTACCCCATTGGCCATCCCTACTTCAAGGAATGTGACGTTAAATCCCCTTTCCAGCAGCCTTTCGGGGATTTTGATGAGTGAAGCGTATGATGATCTTGTCCACACTGAAACAGCCTCCTAGGGAACACGGTCTCCTGTCTGTGTCCCACCTCTCCCAACCACTTCTGCCAGCGTCCAAGCTGCGCGGTCCCCACGCAGACCTCAGCACCAGCTGAGGTTCAAGGTCCAGGTTTTCAAACTGGGTTCCAGAGCACCCTAGAGGCCCCAAGAAGGTGGTGCCAAGTGGGAGATGGAGCAGGATGGGTTCTGAGGGACCCCTCCTTCCTGTGGACTAGGTCAGTGTTGTCACCTCTGTTTTGTGGCTTACAATTCCTTGTTAAGATTTTGGTGTGCGTTTTGAAAGAAAGTCATTATTCTAAAGAAAGGAAAAAAATAAGGCTTGAAAATGATGCTTCAAGGAAATGACTCAGCCCCCTCGCTCTCCTGGATGGACCCTTCTTGGATTTGCTGGATGTCCCCTCTTTAACGACACCTCCACCTTTGGCGCTTTAATCCAAGGTGCTGTGGCTTCTGGACCAAATGCCTTCTAGTTCGCTTGGGCCTTTGCCCCTCAGCAGAGGAACCCACACTCCCACCCCAGACGTGTGGAACCCCAGACCCTGCTCTGCCCTCAGCCTGGGCACCTCCTCTACCACCGAGGTGCCCACAATCTAGAAACCCTGAATACCGAACCAGGGCTGAGACAGCCTCTCCAAGGGGACTCAGCCTAAATCCATTTGCCAGAAAGGACACCGGAGGCTACTGCCTGGCCCTCCCTGCCTCCATAGCACCCAGCCCTGGGAAAGTGTGCCTTGACAACCTCAGCCCCAAAGCCCAGACCTGGCCCATGGGCAGTGTCACAGTGGCCAAAATCTTTTGGGCAGTAGAGGCCGGCTCTGGCCAGTGCACTCATGCAATTTATAGTGCCGGCCAGGGCTGCTGGAAACCAGTTCCTAATGCTGTAGATTAGGAGGGGCCTCCCAGTGACTTGCTGTGTGACCTTGGGCGAGCAGCTCTCTCTCTCTCTCTGGGCTTTGGTTCCCTCATCTGAAAAATGAAGATGTGGAAATTTAGTGAAATAGCTCCTATCACCTCCTGGGTGACTGCGAGAGCGTTTGCAAGAGACAACCACTCCTTCCAGTTGGGGCAATGGGCATGGGGGTAAAGGTCGGTGGATACCCCCTGCTCCAGCCCTTCTCCTTCTGCATATTAGACCAGATGCTCTGCAGGATGCCAGGGACAACAGGCAAAAAACCCGCTGGCCTGACTCACCCTGGTTCTGGGACTCCCCCAGGAAGGGGAGAGTTCTGCCCCTGCCACAGAAGCCCTCAGGGGAATTGGAGCCCTTGACCCTTTCTAGAAGTCTGTGGGAGGGAACCACTTCCTACAGGGAGTCCGGCCACCTCCCTTCCACCCAAGGCCTCACCCCTGCTGAGACGACCCGTGGCACAGCCCCTATCTTCCCAGGCAGGGGCTGGTCCAACATAGGCCTTTCTGCAACCCAAGGGCTGAGGCTGGTCAGGGGTACGGTCTCCTCTCTGGTCCTGGCTGCCCAACCCCCACAATCATCCAACTTCCCCCACCCAAGACATTAGTCATTTTTATCTCTGCGTCCAAGTAGCTCAATTGGGCAGGACTGGGCTGCGGTGAGGCCAAAGTCTGGGGTTACCATAGCAACTTACCACGCTTCGTGGCTGCTTGTTGATATCCACAGGGGCAGGGGGCATGCCCTCCTCACTCACCAAGTATCTGGTAACTGGCACAGTGTCTGGCCCACAGCAGATACTTAATAAATGGTTGTTGCCTGAATAAATGCATGACCAACCCATTGTAGCTAGTTAGAGCCAGTGATTACTAAGTACCTACTATGTGCCAGGGACTGTTCTAAGCCCTGACATGTCACAAGGTCATTTACTCCTCGAAGTAACCTTCCAGCGTGGGTACTGTTATCATCTTCCTCTTACCAACAGGACTCTGAGGGTCAGTAACTTAGAATCACACAGCTAGTAAATGACCCAGGAGGATTGGACCCCAGGATGTCTGCTTGTAACCAATGAGTCTTGCCTCTTGGTTGATACCTTCACGGAAAAGATGGCGCTGATGGCCCCTAGTGGAGTCTGTAGCCAGGCAGTCTACATGGGTCAAACAACCTCACCTCCTGCTTTCCTGATAGGGGCTCTGGAGGTGTTCCGCTGATTGGTTTATTGACTCACGGGACCAGAACTCCCTGGGTAGGGCTGACTTCGGGCACCTCTCCAGGGGCCAGTGCTGTCAGGACTCAGGCGAACTTCTCTCTCCCCTCACCTTTAGGCAGACCTCTCTGCCACGGGGCTGCTCACACCTGCCCCCTGCTGCTGGTAACGTAACCCTCCCAGCTCCCATTCGAGTAGACAGGCAGGTAGGTGTTCTTTGCCCAGAAGTTCTGGAAGGGTCCAGGAATTGGGTCTCTCTGGCAGTGACTGGGTGAGCCTGAACCAAGGAAATGGTGCTCTATTTGGCCAGCTGTGAGTCACGGCCAGACTCTGAGCCAGGGTATCCCAGCCCCAACCAAGCCATAGGGTTTGGGAGTTGGGAAGTGGGCTTCTCTGCAGGGGAGATGGGGGTACCATGAGCAGGAGCAAGGGGTCCAGTACACCTTCTTGTGGAAGGACAACATTCATTTTTCAGTCATGCCACAGGGAAACAGCCGGGAGAGCCAGGCCTGCCTGTATGAGGCAGCCCTCCAAATCTCATCCTGCAGACCTTATGAGGTCATTTACTGATGCCTTACCCCCCTCTATCTCCCCAAGAAAAAAAAAGATAGAATAGACTTTTCCGGGTTGAGCTAAAATCTCTGCCTTCAAGGAGATTGTAGTTCAAAGAGGCAAAATGCTCAGCCACCGAAGTCCAGCAAGTTGTCAACAGACTGACTTTGGAACCTTTTCTAGATGATGTAAGGCCACTGTGATACGAGAGGAAAGGAAGCCCTTTGCTAGGTCACGATTCACAGGTACGAGAGGTCAGCTCTCCCTCCCCTCCAGCTGCAGGCAGGGAGCAGAACAGAGATGATATTGGGTCTTTCCAAGGTGGTTGGTGGGGGGGTCTGTGGAGTCCTTTTTTTTTTTTTTTTTTTTGAGACAGAGTCTTGCTCTGTCGCCCAGGCTGGAGTGCAGCGGCACGATCTTGGCTCACTGCAAGCTCCGCCTCCTGGGATCACGCCATTCTCCTGCCTCAGCCTCCCGAGTAGCTGGGACTACAGGCGCCCGCCACCTCGCCTGGCTAGTTTTTGTATTTTTAGTAGAGACGGGGTTTCACCGTGTTAGCCAGGATGTTCTCAATCTCCTGACCTTGTGATCCGCCCGCCTCGGCCTCCCAAAGTGCTGAGATTACAGGCTTGAGCCACCGCACCCGGCCTGGAGTCCTTTTAGAGCTCCCCCAGCCCAGCAAGCAGTAGCCCCTCTCACAGGCCTGCAGCAGGTCACCGTGGGGAGCTGGGGCCAGTGTGACTGTAAAGGGCAGCATGACCTTCATGCAGGCAGGCAGTCCTGCCAGACACACCCACGTGGCCTCTGTCCACCCTTGGCTCTACGGCCCATGTTCTTACATCCCAGTTGCCAAAGAATTAAAGAGTCTGACCTGGCCTCTCCGGGCCACTTCCCTGTGAGTACACAGCAGAGGAGACGGGGTCCTTCAGGGATGGCAAGACACAAGGTCAGTGTGGACTGGGCACATGGTGCCCTCCAAGGGCTCACACCTCCTCAGCCAGCAGATCCATGCCTTGGCTTTGGGGATGTCTCCTGAGCCTTCAAGTCAGTGGAAATGTTCATGTGTGTGTATGTGTGTGTGTGCACACACGCGTGCGCACACACACACAGATGTGCGGTTCTTTCTTTCTCAAGGAGCCAGTAAAGCATAGAGATTCAGATTTTGAGTTCAGGAGTCAACCACACCAAAGTTCATATGCTGGCTCTTCTGTTCACTTGCTGTGTGACCTTGAGCAAGTTACTGGACCTCTCTGAGCCTCAGCTTCCTCATCTGTCAAATGACGATTAAATGAGATAATACATTTAAAGTTCAGAGCCACAAAGCGAGTGCTCGGTAAGTGCTGGCCGTGATGATGAGGCTACAGATCATAACTACACTCTCTACCAAAGTCTCCAGGGCATTAAGGCGGGAATGGCTTGTTGTGTTTGTTTTATTCATAAGTGCTGTTGATAGGTTCGTGTGGGGAGGAGATGCTGTGCCTTTGAGAGACTGTAGACTTTGAAGTAGGCAGATTCAGGTTTCAATCCTAGCTCTTTTGGCTAGAGGCCTTGGACCCATCCCTTAGCACCTCTAGATCAACTTCCTGTTGCTGCTATAACAAATTATCACAAACTTAGTGGCTTAAAGCAACACACATTACTCCCTTCCAATTCTAAAGGGCAGGAGTCTGACACGGGTCCCACTGGGCTAAAATTAAGGGGTCAGGGCTGCACTCCTGCGTGAGGTTCTAGGGGAGAATCCATTTCCTTGCCCTTTCCAGCTTCTGGGAGCTAGCTGCATGTCTTGGCTCGTAGCCACTTTGAAGATGGCCCTCCATCTTCAAAGTCAACTAGTCACATCCTAGTCACATCTCCATGTGACTCTCTGCCTCCCTTGTCTACTGTGGTTACAGCGGGCCTTCTTGGAGAATCGAGGACAATCTATCTGAAATTGGCTGATTAGTCCTTTTAATTCCAGCTGCAACCTGAATTCCTTTTTCCCATAGGAGGTGACAGATTCATAGGTTCTGGGAATTAAAACATAGGCATCTCGGAGAACGGGCGTCATTCAGTCAGCTACACTCTCGAGCCTCGGTATCCTTATCTGTAAAGTGGCAGTGCAAATCCCAGCCTCCCAGGGACCTTGGGAAGATTCCAGGAGATTATTGAATGTGGTGGCAGGGGATGAAAAATGTAGGTTGGGTCTGTCCTGAGCACCTGTTGAGCACAAAGCTCACATAGGAAGGGGAAGATGTCACAGTCCCTGCTGTAGAGCAACTGGCAGTGCAGCTGGTCATCGGGGAGGGTTTGCCCTTGGAGAGCAAAACCAAAACAGGGGACCTTAATTGTGCCCCACCTGGGTGGGCAGGTTCTCCACAGGAGAGAAAACGGAATCATCCCAGATGGCTTCCTGCAGAGTGGATTTGACAGAAGCGAAAGGCATTTGGGGGAGAGGGGCTTTCCCTGGTCACAAGGACATGGTTGACATTGCACAGCTATGGCAAGGGAAAAAGACACCCATCTGCAGTCTTGCTGGGGAGATGGACCAGTAGCCTGCAGTGACCCTGGTGGGGATGGGTGCCTTGGTAGGGTGGACCATGGCTGGAGGCAGCTACAAGCACAGATGGGGGCTTTCAACCCGTCTTTGTTGTTAATCAAGTGCTACCCACGTGCTCAACAATTTACGTGGACAATCTGATTTACTTCTCAGAGCAACCCTGTGACACAGCCACTGTTCCCAGTTTAAAGATGGAAATACTAGGGCTCAGAGAGGTGAAATACTTGCCCGAGGTCACACAGCCCAGGTAGCCATGGGATTCGAATCTAGGCAGTCTGCCTTCTAGGAAAGGAAACCTGGCTGTGCCTAGGACTGGGGTCTAAGCTGAGGCATTAAGGATGAGATGGAAGCAGCAGAAGGAAAATATCCCAGGCAGAGGGAAAGAGCGGAGCTAGGAAATGGGAGATGAGAGAGTTTGTTTCCTTTGGGAAAAAGACCCTGGCCTGGCCAGAACAAAGTGTGAGCAGGGAGTGGAGAGAGATGGACAGGGTCGTACCTCATAGAGCCTGGTGGTTGTGGGGTGAAGTCTGGACGTGACTGGGAGCTCTGCTAGGGAGCCACTGAAGGCTTTCTACAGGATGCGTGACCAGTCCTTTCTATAGGATGCATGGCCAGCCCACATTAATGGAAGGTGACAGAAGCCTGATTTTCCACAGAATTCTCTGATGTTGGAGGGAAGTGATGCCCTCTGACGAACACTGAAAATCACTTTCTGTGGGGCTGGTGCTTGGGAAAATTCCTGCCTCACCTGGCCCCATGGGCCAAGGGCCTGGCTTTTCTCCCAGCATCCTGGTCTTTGCAGGGTGTGCTGGCCTGGCCATTTCCCATTGAATGTCCCACTTCCCCTGAATACCCTGGCCCTCTGGGCCCAGAGCCACAGCGTGACAGCATGAGACCAGTCAGCCAGAAGGGTCAACTCCAAGGCAGTTGACCTTCGTCCTAGCAGAGATTAAACTGATTCCTAATTAATAGCCTGTAGGATAGCTACCTTGACACAGCTTGCAAGTAATTTAAGGCTTGTCCTTAGAGGCTGGTCCATAAATTATGTTTAATTAGCTGAAGGTCTCCCTGGGACGCATCAGACTGGTGTGTGTTTGAGCCTACCAGCTCAGTGACCCCTGAATTTCATGTTGGAGTATGAGGGAGATGCTGAGATACTCCAGTAAAATGTTTCTTTCCTTTTCCAAAACAAGAGCTGAATTCTTAACTTCTGCTAGCAGCTCCGAGAGGTACCGCCATCCGGTTTGAGGGTTTCTGCTCAGCTAATTCCTGGCTTTGCTCTTGACCGATTACTTATACTTCCAGGGTCTCAGTGCCTTATCTCTAAAAAGAAGCCGAGTTCAAGCCTACAGACCCTTATCTGAAACCCTTAAGGCTAGCTGTGTCTCATAGGTCTGATGTTTTGGACTTTAGAAATGCAATCTAGCACATAGGCCATATACCTAGTGACACCCACAGTAAGGCCTAGGGCAGCCACCCGTAATCACAGTGATAGTCACCACAGTGGGATGAAGAGACCGGAAGTAGCCTCGTGATGGTTCCAATTAGGGTTTGCTCTAAATGCGTGTGTCAAAATTAAATTAGGATTTTAGAGCTTTTTGGATTCGAGAACAGAGGATAAGGGGCCGTAAACCTCATTGTTGAACTCAGAGAAGCTCCTAAATAAATGCTAATTATGATAAGGACTGTCGTTATTTTTTTTTTTTTTTTGAGACGGAGTCTCGCTCTGCTGCCCAGGCTGGAGTGCTGTGGCCGGATCTCAGCTCACTGCAAGCTCCGCCTCCCGGGTTCCCGCCATTCTCCTGCCTCAGCCTCCCGAGTAGCTGGGACTACAGGCGACCGCCACCTCGCCCGGCTGATTTTTTGTATTTTTTAGTAGAGACGGGGTTTCACCGTGTTAGCCAGGATGGTCTCGATCTCCTAACCTCGTGATCCGCCCGTCTCGGCCTCCCAAAGTGCTGGGATTACAGGCTTGAGCCACCGCGCCCAGCCCGTTATTTTTATTTTACTTGTTGAGACAGAGTCTCACTCTGTCCACCCAGGCTGGAGTGCATTGGTACCATCTCAGCTCACTGCAGCCTCAACCTCCCAGGCTCACGTGATCCTCCTGAGTGGCTGGGACTACAGGCGCGCACCACCACACCCGGCTAACTTTTGTACTTTTAGTAGAGACACGCTTTTGCCATCTTGCCCAGGTTACCTGTTGTTATTATTCCTCTTTCCCCTACAGCTAATACCCTGCCATATCTACCGCCCCTGCACATGTAGAGACTGGATGTGTGGGCAACTTTTAGTTTGCCAGGTGTCACCTGTCTGCCAGGGATGTGTGATACATTCTCCCTGGAGTGGCTCTGCCGGAGCTGTGTTTGTATTTCCTGCTGTCCGGGGGAGCGTGGAAGGCTTGTGACTTGGCACGAGGTCCCAATGGGTGTTTCTGTTGGGCACCCTCTGTGTGATGGCTGGGGCTGGCTTCCTGGGTGTGACCCAGGGATTCCCACTGGGCTCTGCACTCAGAAGCACCCTACACTTGGTTTGAGGCTCTGCTGTCACCATCTTGAAATTCTTTACAATTTTTGAACAAGGGACCCTGCGAATTAATGTGGCTGGTTCTAACGATAGCCATACCACACAGGTTGTCAACTTCATCCCTCCCAAGGTCCTCTCAAAGGGAAGTTACTAATGTTTCACAGAAGAAGCAAATCTATTTCATTCATTCATTCACACGGTCACTGTGCACCTGATTACCAAGCCAGGTCTGGAAATTCCTCAGAGAGCTTCCATTCTAGAGAGCGTGTGTTTCAGAATGGGGAAAATAGACAAAAACCAAGCAAACAAAGAACCACGATCACTTCAGATAATGACTAAGTGCTGCAAAGACAAGAAAGCAGAGGGATGTGAGGGAGAAGGGTGTAAAGATTAACTTCAGTGAAGGAGAAGCTGGAATCAAGGCTGGAGTTCAGCTGTGCCTTATTGCACTCCAGGGGTACTTGCTAAAGATCTGGGGTTATTTCAGGCCATGCGTGGTGGCTCACGCCTGTAATCCCAACACTTTGGGAGACTGAGGTGGGTGGATCACTTGAGGTCAGGAGTTCAAGACCAGCCTGGCCAAGATGATGAACCTCCATCTCTACTAAAAATACAAAAATTAGCCGGGGGCAGTGGTGAGCGCCTGTAATCCCAGGTACTTGAGAGGCTGAGACAGGAGAATCGTTTGAACCTGGGAGGTGGAGGTGGCAGTGAGCTGAGATCGCGCCACTGCACCCCAGCCTGGGTGACAGAGCAAGACTCTGTCTAGGGCGGGAGGAGATCTGGGGTCATTTGTAGGTTCCCCACCCCCCACAAGGCAGGGTGGTCATTAGTTAATGGGGTCCAAGTAGGGGAGTCAATGGGGGTCTCCTCAAGCCAGAGGGGACTATTCATCCCCAAAACCTGGTCACCCCAGCTTCTCACAATAAACCCAGAGGCCCAGTTTTTTGGGGGGACAGTGGGTGAGGAGAAGGGCAGCCTTGGTTTCTCTGAGGGTCTCCAAGTTCTCGCAGTGCCAGGCCCCCTGTGCCTGAGGCTTCTGACCGGCCCTGCGGCTTGGTGAGCATTTTTCTTGCACTTTTGACCTTCCCCACACCAGCACAGGGAGGCCAGTTTCAGTTTTCCCCGCTTCCCCAGATGGAGATGGTGAAGCTCAGAGATGCCAAGTGACTCATCCAAAAGTCACACAGCAAATCAACTCCAGAGCAGATTCCTTGAGGCCCCAACCAGGCTGCTTTTCATTCCAAAGGGCAGTGCAGGCGCTCAGCTCTGAGCGCTGGCTGCCAAGTTAGTGCGGTCCAGGGCTGCTCTGGGAGCTCAGCGGGATAAACAGGCCCCCTGCTTCGGAAGGGAGGGGCGGTGCGCGGCCAATGGGACACTTTATACCTCTTTATACCTGGAAACCATCCCCGCAACCCCCCATCCAGTCTTTGCAAGGGAGAAGTAATGAGCTTCCCAGAAAGCCCGGAGCAAAGGCAGGCACCTCCCCAGTTTCTTCCCACGAAAACCCAAAGCTGACCCTGGAGGCCCAGCCCTCGGGTTTAGAGGCTCCTTGGGGGAAGCGGAGACAGAGACCCTAGTGGAGAGGCTGCCCCCGGAGGGGTGGGAGCTGCCAACCTCAGGGGTGCTCCGAGGGAGCAAGGCCGCTCCAGGGAGGCGGGTGCCCGTCAGGGAGACGGCGAGGGCTGCCGGGACGGTTCACGCGGCGGCCAGCAGACTGGCTGCGTGTTGCAATGTCTGGTGGCGTTTGCAGCATCCTGTCCGTGTGTGCAGCTGGGGTAACCTCGGGCCGGCGGAGGAGCGCGTGTGGCTCGTAGGCCCTGCGGCCGGAGGCTGCTGGCACCTTGCATCTCATTTACAGCTCCGGGTTCAGCCACAGGTCAGCGGCGCCCGTGACATCACGGCGTCTGTTTACCGACGGGTCTGGGCAAGAGCGGGCGGTCCCGGGGCGGGAGGGGGACCCCAGCAGCACCCCGGCCTCCAGCCCGGCTCCCCTCCTCACCCCCTCCGCCCAGCCCCTCCCTGTCTGCACCTGAGACCTCAACCCAGCCCCCTTCTGCAGCCATCTACCCTGCCCCTTCCCCATCTGCCCCCAGAATCCCAACCCAGCTCCTCTCCACAGCCCCCAGCCTGTACCATTGCCCCCCATCTGTACCCTGACTCCACCTCGGCCTTCCTTCACAGCCCGGCCCAGGACCCCAACCTGTTCCTACGCTTTCCCCGCAAAGCTCTTCCTATCTGCTCCCGGGACACCAACTGGCCCCTTCCTCACCCGCTCCACCCAGTCGCCTCCCAGTCTGCACCCAGGACCCCAGCCTCGCCCCACCCCCTCCCCATCTATCTCCCGCCCCTTCCCATCCCCTTTCCACCCCTTTCCCATCCGCCGCTTGGGATCCCAGCCCGATCCCCACCCAGCACTGCAGCCCCGCCCAGCCCCTCCTGGGACCCCCGCGGCCCCGCCCCGCGCCCGCCCCTGGGCCCACTTTCAGAAAGACTTCCTGGAGCCTCCTGCCCGACCCGCTGAGGCTTGGCGGCTCCTCCTGCCACCCCCTCACGCCATCATGTGAGCCAGGCTGGCCTCCCGGCCGCGCACAGAGCCGGCTGCAGCTCGTTAGGTGTCAGGGCCAGGGTTGGGACGGCCCGGGCACTTTGGTATTGGAAACTGGGCTCACCCCGCTGCGCTAGGTGGGTCCCCGGCGCTGGGGCAGCCTCTTCCGCGGGAGCTGCCCTTGCCACCTGGAACTGCTTTCTCCCTCGCCGCCTCCCCTCCCCCTCCCCCTGCGTGAAGCAATTGTTCTGGAGGCTGAAGGGACCTGGGATTCTCTTCCCGCACACCTGGGGCTTGCCAGAGCCAACCTCCTGGAGAGGGAGGCGCTGGGGCTCAGGGAACGGCAACCCCATTCTTCCATTTTCTCAGGCCAAACGCTCTGGGGTCATCTGGGAAGCTCACTTTCTCTAGCACCCAGCTCTGCAGCCGTCCGGAATCCCTCTTCTCCCATCACCTAAGCACCCCAGACCAGCCCCTTCCAGCTTCGTGTCAGAGGCTGTTGTTTCTCTGCTTACAACCTCCCAATCTACCCCATCTCAGAATAGAATTCAAAGTCCTGCTGCGGCTGATATCTCCCGCTTGCTCTTCCACGCTGGTCTCTGTGCTGGGGAAGTTCATTCCCACCCCAGGGCCTTTGCACCAGCTGCTCCCGCCGCCAGGGATGCTCTTCCTCCACAAGTCTGTATCGCTCCCTCCTTCACTTCCCTCGTGTCTCTTCCAAAATGTTACCTTAACCAAGAGGACTTACCTGCATCCCCCCATCTAAATACCACTCCCACCCCATAATCACTCCCTCCAACCCCCTACAAAGCTATGTGTTCCTCACATGCACTTCTAGCCACCTCTACTTAATAACAGTCATTCGTTCTTGTGAACAAGTGTTCATGCTCGTCGTCCCCGGACTTACATACAAGCAAACTCTGCAAGTGGGATAAATGTATTCCCCGCTGGATCCCAGGGCCTCCAAAGTGCCTGGTGTACACAATTCCACAAATAATGAATGAATGAATGAATGAATGAATGAATGAATGAATGAGGCAGGACAGGGCTGTTAAAAGAGCTTCCCTTTGGAGTCCAAGACTTGCTTTGAAACTTCTAGTAGTGCAACCTGCATGAGTTACTTAGATTGTCCAAATTTGAATCCACCCCACTGGACAGTAATCTGGAGATGTGTGCTGTGAGGGAAGGGTGGTCTGTAGATGCTGGCTCTTCCCTCCCCTCCTTGGCACCCCCACCCCAAGGTCACCCAGCACTTTGCAGCAAGAGGTCCAGTGGGGGAAAAGGGCAAAGGTGGTGAGGCATCAGCCATGAACTGTAGCCTGAGTTTCTCTGCCTCCGTGTTTTGCCAAGTGCAGCCCTGGGCAGTCAGATGGAGGTGGAGCCCCGGCCAGTCTTGTGGGCTGTGGATGTTTGTGAAAAGAAACATCAGCCCATGGATTTCTGGCTGGGAGGGAGCAGTGTCCTGCCCGCCCCGAGTCAGCTTTTGTGACAGTTTCCCTGGAGGGTTTTCTGAGTGGTCCCAGAACCAAAAAGTTTCGCAAGAATCACACCCAGGGATGAGGTGGAGACTGCTCAGTTGTCACGTACTGGCTCTTGGCAGGGCGTGTTTTTAGCGTTTGAAGGAGTGTCCGCAGGAACATGAGGTGCTCATCGCAGGGGGAGACATGCCTGTCTCAGCAACTGGGAAGGAGGAAATCAAAGAAGGGTAGAAATCAAATCAGAGCTGGTGTTTGTGGGGTTGGGACATTTTACATGAAGACCTCTTGGATAAAGAGACACTTGAGCAGAACCTATGAGAAGGTGGCCAGGTGTGGTACCTCACTCCTGTAATCCCAGCACTTTGGGAGGCTGAGGCAGGAGGATCACTTGAAGCCAGGAGTTCAAGACCAACCTGGGCAACAATGTGAGACCCCCCATCTCTACAAATAATAATAATCATAATAATTTTTTAAAAAGAAGAGAGGGTGCCCTACAAGGAGAGGGATACTTGGGAAAAGAGAACCGAGAGAAGCCGGTGCAAAGGCCCTGAGATAGAGGGGAGCCAGTGCTTCTGTAGGGCCGAGACCTAGGAGGGAGGAGCTGAGACGAGGGATGGGGCAGACTAGGAAGGGCCTGCGATTCCAGTATACACTAGATTCCAGTCTGTGAGATGGGCAGCCATCAGTAGTCATGAGCAGGGTAACGTGGTCTGACACATTCTAGAAGGATCTCTGCCTGCTGTGTTGAGAACAGACTGAGGCAGGGGACCCTGGGGCAAAGGTAGGAGCCGGGTGACCTGTTGGGACCAGGTGAGGGATCCACCTGTGCTCCAGGTGAGGGGCACTGAGGCAGGGCCCCGAGGAGCAGCCGTGGAGGTGGCGAGAAGTGGTGAGAAGCCTCTGGATTTCAGAGGTCAGGCTGACAGGGTGCATGGTGGAGTGGGCATACGGTGAGAGACAGCGCTTAATGCGGGAGAGTGAAGAGGCTTCAGAGGTTAAAAAGAGCTGGGCATCTGAGAACACGGAATGGTGTGGAGGGGACACAGCTTCTGTTGCTTCCAGCCTCGGGAGCCTGGGGCTGGGCCTTGCTTGGCCTCCTCCATCGAATGAGGATAATGCAGCCGCCCATTTGTGTTAGTTTCCTGTCAATGGCACAACAAATGACCACCAGCTGCGTAGCCCAAAACACCAGAGCTGCTCTCACAGTTCTGGGTACCAGAGGTCCAAACTCCAGGTATCAGCAGGACCCCACTCTCTCCCGGACTCTAGGGAAGGATCCTTCCTCGTCCCTTTCAGCTCCTGGTGGCTCTTGGCAGCTCTTGGCATCACGTGGCTTGTGGCCGCCTCACTGCAGTCTCTGTTTCCGTCTTCACACAGCCTTCCTCTCCTCTGTGTGTGTCTCTGTTCTGCCTCTCATGAGGACGCTAATCCTTAGATTCAGAGCCCACCCTAACCCAGGGTGATCTCACTTTGAGATCCCCAACTCAATTACAGCTACTCAGTTACAAAGACCCTTTTTCTGCATAAGGTCACATTCACAGGTACCGAGGGTTAGGACTTGGACTCAGCTTCTCAGGGGACACTAATCAGCCGACTGTACCACCCCCAGGCAGCCAAGAGGACTCAGTCTAAGAGCCCAGAGCAGGACCCAGCCTGTAGTAAACACAGATTGTTCACTGTGGTGGCGGTGAGTGCTTGCCACAGTCCCACCCCGCCCACTTGGAGACCAAGGGTGCTCCAGGCATACCCTGTACCCCTCACAGCAACCAGCCCTGGGCACTGTGCTGACCCGTGCTCAGAACAGCTTCTGTCCTCACCTGTCCTCCCACCTGAGCCCCATCAGAGCCCCGGTGTCCTTGCAGAGGGGCAAGGAGCATCTCTGTCACGCCTTTCAATAACCACTTGGTCATCAAGACTGTGTGATGACCGCATCTTTCCCTCGTTCCCCGGGAGGTGGACACCTTTCTGTCCAGTCCTTGGCACATGGCATCTGCTCACTGTACATGTGCACTGAATGGATATGTTATTTCGTGGGGTCACTTTGCTCCCGCAGGTGAAGTCAGCGGCAAAGGGCACAGATTGCTTATGTCGAGGTTCCAGCTCTACCACTTACCACTTGGAATTACATAGCCCCTTCGTGTATCAGTTTTCTCAGATATGAGCCCTTCTAGAGCTGACAGAGGACTAGACGCCCCACGGCACCCATGCTGAGGCGGCGTGGCCAGCTAGTGAGCCCCGCGTGCATGTCAGAGCTCCTGTCATTCCTGTGCCTCCCAAGCGGGCCGGTTCCAGGCTGGACGCCCGCCTGGAGGAAGTCTGTGCCCTGCTCCAGGTTGCGGTCAGGGACTTGTGGGAGGGCAACACCGCGGGCTGATCTAATTTGAGGAGCTTCATCACAATCTTCCCCAACAGCTGAGCCAGTGGTAGCCAAAACATTCTCGGCAGGCCAAAACAGGGGCCGGCAGCCAGGGAGAGTCTGTTTCTCAGGGCTACGTGGGAGAGACCTGTCTAGGCTTCAGCAGCTCAGCAGTGCAGGAACAGGAAGGGCACATAAGGACCTAGCCGAAGTCCCTGAAAGGCCCAGTGGCTTCTGTCACCTCTGACCTTCTGGGGTCGGCTGTGGGGCACCTGTAACAAACCTAGGGCTACCCCAATAAATGGTAGCTGTTACTATTTGTATCAGCACAGCAACAGAAATAGATCCCCCTTGCTGACGGAAGATCTAGAACCCTGTTGGGGTAACGGTTGCCTGGAAGACTCCTTCTGAAGCTCTGTGTCTGTCTCCTCCCCTAGAAACAGCCTTGAGTGGGGCAAAACCACAGACTCGTGCGATCTCTCTGTCCCCCTCCTTTTACCTGACAGCATGCGGACTGGATTGTGTAGAGTCTGGAAAACAGGCCTCCCAGAAAAAAAGGTGGAAAGGATTAGAAAGTCTGGGAAGGAGGTGCTGGAAGCCAGTACCTGATCACTGTGGATCAGTTTGGATCAGTGTGATCAGAGTGGATCTGCACTGGAAGCAGAAGGGCTGGTAGGCTTGTTGTGTGTGCCCAGGTGACAGGCCAGCACTCTCAATGGGTGACAGCTAGAGGGATCCCACTGGGGTCCATTGGGAGAAAGCAGGCTTCCTTCTAGGGCTGTGCTGGAGAGGGACAGGCTGAGGATTCAGTCACATTCCAACTCTTTTTTTTTTTTTTAGCGACAGAGTCTTTGTAGAAATGACTATTCTAGGCCCGGCACAGTGGCTCACGCCTGTAATCCCAGCACTTTGGGAGGCTGAGGCAGGTGGATCGCCTGAGGTCAGGAGTTCGAGACCAGCCTGATCAACATGGCGAAACCCCGTCTCTACTAAAAATACAAAATTAGCTGGGTGTGGTGGTGCGCACCTGTAATCCCTGCTATTCAGGAGGCTGAGGCAGGAGAATCACTCAAACCTGGGAGGTGAAGGTTTCAGTGAGCCGAGATGGTGCCATTGCCCTCCAGTCTAGGCAACAAGAGTGAAACATCATCTTAAAGATTCTGTGGTTTTGCCCCAGTCAAGGCTGTGCCTAGGGCAGGCAAGATGGGACAGCCCCAGATGGGGTCTTCCAGGCAACCGTTTCCCCTTCAGGGTATGTGGATCTTCTACTGCAAAGGGGGATCTATTTCTGTTGCTGTGCTAATAATAATAATAACAACAATAATAATAATGACAGCTAGCTTTTTAAAAAACAGAGACAGCGTCTTGCCATGTTGCCCAGGCTGATCTTGAACTCCTGGTCTCAAGCAATTCCCCCACCTCGGCCTCCCAAAGTGCTGGGAATATAGGGGTGAGTCACCATATCCAGCCCACAGCTGGCATTTATTGTGCCCTTTCTTAATCTTCCCAACTGCCCTTCAGAGTGAGTGTTTTAGGCTGGGAGCGGTGGCTCACACCTGTGATTCACCATGTTGGTGAATTATGGAGAAACTCCATCTCTACTAAAAATACAAAAATTAGCTGGGTGTGGTGGCACACACCTGTAATCCCAGCTACTTGGGAGGCTGAGGCAGGAGAATCGCTCAAACCCAGAAAGCAGAGGAGGCAGTGAGCCGAGACTGTGCCACTGCACTCCAGCCTAGGCCACAGAGCAAGACTCCATCTGAAAAAGAAAGAAAAAGAGTGGGTGTTTTAAACCTTAATTCATAGAGGTTAAGTTCATGTCATTCATAACTATTAAAGGATTGAACCCAAGCAGTCTGGCTCCGGAGCCCGTGTTCTAAGCTGCTCCACTCAAGACAGGGTCTCTCCTGTTGGAAATAGGCAGGGTTGTGAAAGGGGGAAATTCCAGTGGTAACCTATGCCACAGTCACATTCATCCTCTGCTATCTAGCAGCCTGCTCTAACCCTAATGTCTTACAAGCTAGATGTTGCTTGCCTGCTTATTCTCATCTGACCACAGGGATGGATTTTTATTAACAGACTCCTGCTGGAGGGGCCAGGAGCAGAAAGCTATGCACCCTCCACACTGACCTTCCCACCCCACCACCCAGCCTGCTGTGGTTTGGGGTCTCTGGTGGGTATGTTCTTTACCTCTGAGAAGCCAAGTCAGCGCCAATCCAGCTCCACAACATCAGGCCCGTGGGACATGAGCCGGCCTGCCAAAGACCTGCCCAGGGTCTCAGATCTTTCCGGGGCTGCCAATTATAAACAGATGCTCCTCCTGGGACCCACCCAGAGACCACCCGGCTCATGTCGCCAGTGGGAGGGTGTGCTGCAGCTGAACTCCAGGAATGAAAGCCAAGTCCAGCATTAGTGCAAGCCCCTCTGGGCTAGGAAGGCAAGGCTGGGTAGAGAAGAGGTACTCAGTATCCTCTGATCTAGGGCCTCCTGGGGCTGGTGTCTTGTGATGATGTTAGCTGAGCTTTCACTCTTGTACCTGGCCCATGCTGGATGCTGGGCTTACGAGATGAGTAAGATTCCCTGGAGGACCTTGCACGCTCATGGGAGAGGCAGGGCTGTTCACCAGCCAGCATGCTCACATCCATGCACTAGTGGAGGTTGAACAAACACTAGTGTTAGCAGTGAGGAATGGCTATCCTGAGTCAGGCTGATCTGCTGTTATGAGCGGCATGACCCTGGGTGAGTCACTGTCTGTCTGAGGCTTGCCTATTAAATGGAGAAGGTAAACCTACCCACCTCAAGGGGTTGTGAGGATTAAAGAAGAAAACATATCCATGTACTCAGCACAGTGTCTGACCCATGGCAACTGCTCAACAGATTTGGCCATTGTATAGTGGTGGCGCTGTTGTTGTTGTGAGGAGGCTGGAAAGAGCAGCCAGGGAGGCTTCAGGACTGAAGGAGCATTCAAGCAGGGTTTTGCAGGTTGAATAGGAGTCCATAAGTAGCCTTGGCATTAGAAACAGAGAAAAACAGCCCGGGCTGGGCACCAGGTAGGGACACAGGAGAACCCTGAATTTGGAGATTGAGTCCCTATCCTCTAAGTGACCCCAAATGGCCGTGACAGCACATGCAGGGCCAAAAGCCCTGTGTAATGAGCGAGTGGAAACTGGGAGCTGTGGATCCCCTGGCAGGCTCCCTCCCTCAGTCACTCAACAATGGGAAGAGAGATGTGAATAACAGTCCCTTCACAATGGATGAGGGCCCCTGAAGGGCCCTGCTCGGGGGCTGGGGAACAAGGGCTTGGACCCACAGGATTGAGCGAAGTTAGCTGTGTGTTAAGAATCTATTTGGGGAATGATCCATGGGGAAGCTTTTACTCCACCCTCTGTTGTTTTTTGTTTCGGTTTGGTTTTTGGTTTTTGTTTTTTTTGAGACCGGGTCTCTCTCTGTCATCCAGGCTGGAGTGCAGTGGCGCAGTCTTGGCTCGCTGCAGCCTCTGTCCCCTGGGCTCAAGTGATCCTCCCACCTCAGCCTCCGGAACCACCACACCCAGCCCCACCTTCTATTTCTAAGATCATAAATGACAATACTTGTTCTTTAGAGATATTTTTTGCTTATACAAATATAAAGAAGCAAACGACAGTCAGCTGTGATCCTGCCTGAGACACCCATGTCTGTGTAGCCTGTTGACTTCCATTGACCTGGTGGCTTACTCCTGTAATCCCAGCACTTTGGGAGGCCGAGGTAGGAGAATCGCTTGAGCCCCAGGAGTTTGAGACCAGCCTGGGAAGCATGGCAAAACCCCATCTCTACGAAAAATATAAAAATTAGCCGGAAGTAGTGGCTTGCACCTCTGATCCCAGCTGCTTGGGAGGCTGAGGTAGGAGGATCACCAGGAAATGGAGGCTGCAGTGAGTCATGACTGTGCCACTGCACTCCGGCCTGGGCAACAGAGCAAGACTCTGTCTCAAAAAAAAAAAAAGTTTAGAGTTGAGATTGTCTTATTCAAATAGTGCTGCACCCCTTTTGTCCCAACATTAGACTCCTGAGCATGGTTTGTTTTGTTGTTGTTGTTGTTTGAGACAGAGCCTTGCTCTGTCACCCAGGCTGGAGCGCAGTGGTGCAATCGCGGCTCACTGCAAGCTCTGCCTCCCGGGTTCACACCATTCTCCTGCCTCAGCCTCCTGAGTAGCTGGAACTACAAGTGCCTGCCCCCACGCCCAGTGAGTTTTTTGTATTTTTAGTAAAGATGGGGTTTCACCGTGGTCTCGATCTGACCTTGTGATCCGCCCGCCTCGGCCTCCCAAAGTGCTGGGATTACAGGCATGAGCGACTGCGCCCGGCCCACTCCTGAGCATCTTTCCATGTCATGACACTTAACCATTTTAAAGTCTGCAGAAGAGGGTGTATCAGAGCAGTGCTATGATTTTCTCAGCTATTCCTCCCCATGGGAAATACCAGCAGAGAGTGGGTACTGAGCAGTTAGTGGGTGCCAGCTTCTGCCAGCTTAATCCCCACAGGACCCCTTGAAGAGAGGAGATGTGCTTTCTCTTACAGGACAGTGAGTGGTGGTGCAATCCCCACAGCCTGTGGAGCCGGACATGACCTTGGTTCAAATCCCAGCTCCATTATTCAGTTGCTGTGTGACCTCAGACAAGTTGCTTAGCCTCTCTGAACTACAATGTCCTTAGCTTTAAAATGGGCATGATATGGCCACCTTGTCAGTTCCCCGATGCAAATAAGGTTTTCTTGCTTATTCTTTATCCCACTTACTGTCATTTGTGACTAACTGTTTTCTGATTCCTTCTGTCTTCCCCCACTGGAATGTGGGTTTCTTGAAGCAGGATCACATCTGCTTCATTCTCTGTTGGATCACCACCCCAGCCCATAGCCGGCTCTCCATGTGGTCCTGGATGGACGGGGCTGTTGTGGACATTGGAGGAGACAAAGCAGGAGAAGGCCGGCTGGGTGGGGATGAATGTGGGGCGCGGGGATGCGTATGAGAAGAGTGGAATCCTCAAAGCTCAGATGACCCCAGTGCCTGGGGGCTTAGGGGTGCCTCTGCAAAGGTCTGAGGCTCTGGGTTCGAATCCTGCTTCACAGTGGGTGGCATGGGGTGAGTTACTTAACTCCTTTGTGCCACGGTTTTCTCCACTGTGACCATGGATAATGACAGTCTTCAGCGCAGAGGGCCGCTGAGGAGTCTGTCCGCCTTTAGCCGTCGTGAGAGCTGCTCTGGGCAGGACAGCCCGGCACCCCAGTGGTCAGAGGTCTTTCTCCCCTTCCCACCTCCCGCTACCGGTCACTAGGAGAGAGAAGAATAAACCCTACTTAAGAGTGAATTCCAGGCCTCTGGCCTTCCCAGCTGCTGCCTGTCCCGAGTTCACTAAGAGGCAGCCGCATTGGTTCCAAGGGCTCAGAAATCAGTCCCCTCTGCAGGCTCCCACCCCACATACCCTCAGACGCCCGTCTCCGCCCACCCAGTCCTCACACTCATGCTGGCCCTGGGTGGGACCCTTGTCCTGTCAGCTGCGCGGGTCACCTCCAGAGAACTCTGCAGGAGCCACCTGGGCGCGCCTGCAGTGCGCTATCTGCCAGTTACCTGGTCAGTGACGCAGATTCCCCAGAAGGGTCAGGGTAGGAAGCTGGAGGAGGAAGAGGAGCCAGGAAGGGACAGTAGCCAGGGCAGCTCCACGGGGCAGCACCTACCAGGAAAAGGGGCCCATTCCCTCCACTCAGCTCGCTCAGGCGCCAGCCCAGCACTTCAGAGACGCTACCATTTCCTAAGATGGAAGGTGCCCAGCTCTGCCTCCCTGTGACCCCCAGCATCCACCAAGGACCTGAGGAAACACAACAGCACAAGGCTACACACTCACACACATGCACATTACACACACTCGTACACAGACACACACAGACACACACACGCACTCACACAGACATACACACACATACACTCACACAGCGAGACACACACAGACACACAGAGACACACAGAGGTACACAGACACACACTCGCACACAGACACACACACTCATATAGAGACACACACACTCGTACACAGAAACACACACATACACTCAGAGAGACACACAGACACAAGGAGACACAGAGACACACACACAGAGACACACACATTTGCACACAGACACACACATTCACACAGAGACACACTCGCACACAGACACACACACACTTATACAGAGAGACACACAAAAACACAGAGACATATACACAGACACACACACAGACACACAGAGACACACATTCACAGAGACACACACAAACACACACAGAAACATACACTCAGACACCCAAACACACTCAGAGACACAGAGACACACACACACTCTCCCACACAGAGACACACAAACACATACATTCACACAGAGAGACACCCACAGACATACACACACACACTCACAGAGACACACTCAGATACACAGAGACACAGACACACACACTCAGACACACACAGACACATACACTCATACAGAGAGACACCCACAGACACACGGAGAGACACACAGACACACTCACACACACTCAGACACACAGAGACACAGACACACACACTCAGACACACAGATACATACACTCATACAGAGAGACACACACAGACACATGGAGAGACACACAGACACACTCACAGAGACACACTCAGACACACAGAGACACACACTCAGACACACACAGACACATACACTCATACAGAGAGACACCCACAGACACACGGAGAGACACACAGACATACTCACAGATACACTCATAGAGGCCCACACAGACACAGACACACACAGAGACATACTACAGAAACCCACTTACAAAAACACACAGAGCCTGGCACAGCGACGCTCAGCAGGGCATGCGCACAGCAGCCAGAGCCTCACCTCCTTCTGAGACCCAAGCCTTGCCCTGTGAAAGCTGCTCCTCACCCAAGGCCCAGCCAGGACGGTGCTGATGCTCTGGGGCAGCCAGGTTTCCCTGACTCTTGGCCCAGGTGGACTTGAGTGGAAGGTTCTGGGGCCCTAAATGGCTTAGCCAAGGGGATGGGTGGTCTCTCCTCTTAGAGACCTTAAACCACCTCCCTTCCCCGTCCACCTGTGTGCCTGAACTGTCATTCATTCATTCATTCAACAAACATAATGTGCTATGCCGGGCACTGGGATGTGAACAGGATAGAATCGGGGCCCAGGGGGGTGGGCCTGAGGAGGCAGAAAGGCAAACCTATCATGTTGCCAGGGAAAGGTGAGGCCGGTTCCCCAGTCCACCTGGGGCGCCCTCAACAGACTCTTAAAAGGAAACAGCCAAGTCTTAGGGCCCTGCCTGGGGAGCTTCCTGGCCCACGGAAGACAGTGGAACATAGCCTTCTTTCCTTCTCCCTCAGCCCTGCTCCACCTCCTCTCCAGGGTGGTCTTCCAGCCGGGTTGACAGCGCTGGGTTGACCACTTGTCTCCACGGACATCTGAACCCTATACCCTCCCACAAGACCCCAGCTTTAAGCTTTCCTCTCTGTCAACTTGCCCAGCAATTCTTAGGGCCCCCAGAGGCACCTCTCCCTGCCTCAGCCAGACCCCAGGGGACTGTGCAAGCCCCATGGTCCTGTTACACATATGAGCCAGAGGTAGGATGCAGTTAGGCAGGGACCAGAACAGAAGAATAGAAACCAAGGATTACCTCCCCCTCAGGCTGACATACTCAGAAACCAGATGGATGGATGGGTGCAGTGGGGCTGGTGGGCGAGGGGGGGGGGGGTGTGGGTAGAATGGATAGTTGAATGGAGTTGGGTAGGTGAGTAAATGGATGGATGGATGCATGGATGGATGAAGTGGGGTAGGTGAGCGGATGGTTGGATAGATGGAGTAGGGTAGATGAGGGATGGATGGGTGGGTGGATGGGTGGGTGGGTGGGTGGATGGATGGATGGATGGATGGATGGATGGATGGATGGAGTGGGGTGAGTGAGTGCATGGATGGGTGGAGTAGGGTAGGCGAGTGGATGGACGGATGGATGGATGGATGGATGGATGGATGGATGGATGGATGGATGGATGGAGTGGAGTAGATAGATGGTGGGTGGATGGATGGACCGGTGAATGGGACAGTGGACAGATGGACAGATAGATGAATGCGTGGCCATATAGACAGGGTGATAAGGGAGGAAGAAAGGAAACCTGGATGACAGTGGCTGCAAGGCGAGCGGGGTGGTCCAGTGGAGTGGAGGAGGCCTACACCAAATTGCCTTCCTGGAGCAAATGCTTGTCTTCTTTCTTTCCCACGAACTGAACCTCCCAGCTTCTCCTGGAGGAACACATTCTGTTTTTAGCTCAACAGACAAGAAAATGTCCCTTGGAGCCTGTTTAATTGTAGTCCATCTGCCTTTGAAGGACTTACATGGTCATGGAGAGGAACTTATGGTACCCACTTGTTAAGCCCTTTCTATATTTCAAGACCTTAATTAAAATAAAGTGGCTAGACTAAGTGGGGTTTTCAAACTGGGTTTTAGAGAACACTCATTTTTTTGTAAAATATTTTGAAAGTTTTTAAAACTCTAATTTAAAAAATCGATTCCATTGGAGACCACTGGAATTTCTGAGAGCCGCCAGCTAGGCCTGTTTTGTGCCCTCTCTGCTTAAGTGAAAATTCTGAGATTTCAAGGTGAGCAGCGGATAAATGGTTACCATTGGCAACTCCTTATCAATGTGACTTTTCTCTATACCATGTAACAAAGCAAAATAGAGAAGTCAGTTGGATCTGGGTCTGATGTGATTGGAGCTGCCATCTGTAACCCCCAGTTTGAAACATTTGCCTTCCCAAAGCAGCCATTTTGTTCTCATTAGCAGCCTTTAGAGTAAGGAAATGTTATGGAGTCAGGTGTATCATTTATTCCTTTTCTTGATTTCACACATTGGGGTTTCCATGTTGGATTTTTTTTTAAAGGGGGAATTTCATTGATAGTCTTACATAAAAAAGAAAAGAAAAGAAACAAAAATAGAAACCCACCGGATGAATTCCCAAGAACCCTTTCGGCTCTTCCTGTCTCTGCTTCTGTCCTCTGGGTGGTGTTCAGCCCCCTGCCTTCCTCCCTCTGTGCTGGTGAAACTGGTTCTTAGGGCTCTTGGTCCCCCTGTCATCCGACTCCAGGCCCTTTTACCAACAGAGGCCTCACTGGCCCCAGTGACACATCCTGGGGAGGTGTGTCCTCCTCCGTTAGGTCAACGTTAAGAATTAGCCAGGTAATCCCAGCACTTTGGGAGGCCGAGACGGGCGGATCACGAGGTCAGGAAATCGAGACCATCCTGGCTAACACAGTGAAACTCCATCTCTACTAAAAAATACAAAAAACTAGCCAGGCGAGGTGGCAGGTGCCTATAGTCCCAGCTACTCCGGAGGCTGAGGCAGGAGAATGGCGTGAACCCGGGAGGCGGAACTTGCAGTGAGCTGAGATCCGGCCACTGCACTCCAGCCTGGGCGACAGAGCGAGACTCCGTCCCAAAAAAAAAAAAAAAAAAAAAAGAATTAGCCAGGCTTCTCTTCTGAGCCTTTTATGGGCTGGCCTTTCATAAATTTGCCCAAACCCTCAGTGGTCCTGCCAAGGTCACCTTCTGGCATAATGAGTCCATGTTTATTGCCTGCCGGGTGAGACCATGCTTCCTTCTCAGTGGCAGTCTTGTCACTGTCCTTCCAGAACTTCCTTAGGGGAGGGACTGCAGCTAGATGGGAGGCTCGGCTTAGCTCCTGTGAACCTTGAGGCTGGAATGGTCCTGTCTATACTACCAGCTGGTGTTAATAATCCTGGCTCTAGACCTAATTGGTGAAGCCAGCTGATTCCTAATGGAGAGCATTCTGGAACATTTTGCACAAAGAGCTCTACTTATTGCCTCTACATTTGCAGGAAATGAACTGGGCTGGTAGGAGGCGGCCTGTTGAAAGTAATATACAAGAAAAACTTCCTAAATACACATCAATCGACTAATCAGAAGTGGGCTCAGAAACTACTGGTTCACTTAAGAGTAGATCATATGCCTTTAAAAAGTTATATTGTTGGCTGGGGGCAGTGGCTCGCACATGTAATTCCTAGCACTTGAGAGGCCGAGGTGGGAGGATTGCTTGAACCCAGGAGTTCAAGGCCAGCCTGGGCAATATAAGAATACCCCTACTCTACAAAATTTTTAAAAAAATATTAGCCAGGTATGATAGCATGCACCTGTGGTCCCAGCCACTCCGGAGGCTGAAGTGGGAGGATCTCTTGAGCCCAGAAGTTTGAGGCTGCTGTGAGATATGATCGCACTACTGTGCTATAGCCTGAGAACAAGATCCTGCCTCAGAAAAAGCCAAAAGTTATATTATTAATCTATGTTGTAGTCTTTATCTTTGGGTGGAACCAGGGAGGCCAGTCGTTTCAAGACAAATCACTTTAAATACTGAATTTCTGGTGGCAATTGTTGCATCCCTGTGGCTTGCTTAATGACCATTTGTTCTGCATTGTTATTCTCTTCTTCCAGATTGTTCTCTGGGGCCGGACTGAGAAATGCCTGAAGGAGACGACGGAGGAGATCCGGCAGATGGGCACTGAGTGCCATTACTTCATCTGCGATGTGGGCAACCGGGAGGAGGTGTACCAGACAGCCAAGGCTGTCCGAGAGAAGGTCTGTAGCCTGGGAGGGTCTGTTCCTAACACAGCTGACCACAGGCTAATTCCGGGCAAAGAGAACATTCTCATGTGGCCTGGAAGAGAGCTCTGCTTATGGCAGAATGGCTTTGTCCAGGGCACCTTTGGGCACTCTCCCATGAAGCTGGCCCTAGTTACATAGACAGGGATTAGGGTTGATTACGTAACAGGCGTAATCATCTGTTGTTCCCTTGGAAATGTAGACCGTGTGGATTTCTCTCCAGGACTGTGGCGGGGCAAATGTCCCATTGGCCTCTGGGAAAATCCTTCTCCTGACTCCAGTCATCTGTTTAGACTAAATATTATCAGTGAACTCCAAGAGAGGGAAACCCACCCTGAGTGTTTGGTACATGGTAATGTTAACTGTTTTTATGTCACAGTAACCTCATTTATTATAAATATGCTATGTGCCAGGTACAGTGTGTGCAATAAATTATTTCTCCTCCTCAGAACAGTCCTGGTGTGGCATTAGCCCCATCTCACAAATAAGACTGGTGCTCAGAGAGGCAGTTCTCTTCTCCAGGCCCTGTGGCTGGTGGTGGTGGGGCCAGGTGGCTGCTGGGCCTCTGTGTATGCAGGATAACTGGAACTGGGCTGGCAGGAAGTAGCCTGCAGGAAGGAATATCTAAGAAAAACTTGTAAATAACACATCAATTGATTGATCATAAATGGACTCAGAAATTACTCGTTCACTTAGGAGTAGGCCATATCCCTTTTAAAAAGTATACTGGGCCAGGTGTGGTGGCTCACACCTGTAATCCCAGCATTTTGGGAAACTGAGGCAGACGGATCACTTGAGGTCAGAAGATCAAGACTAGCCAGGCCAACATGGTGAAATCCCGTCTCTACTAAAAATATAAAAATTAGTCAGGCACTGTGGCAGGAGCCTGTAATCCTGGCTATTTGGGAGGCAGAGGCAGGAGAATCGCTTGAACCCAGGAGGCAGAGTTGGCAGTGAGCCGAGATGGCGCCACTGCACTCCAGCCTGGACAACAGAGTGAGACTCCATCTCAAAAACAAATAAACAAACAAACAAAAAACGTATATTGTTGGCCCTGGGCTGGCTGCCCTCATGGCCCCGTGGCCCCCTCTCGCCTGCAGGTGGGTGACATCACCATCCTGGTGAACAATGCCGCCGTGGTCCACGGGAAGAGCCTGATGGACAGTGACGACGATGCCCTCCTCAAGTCCCAACACATCAACACCCTGGGCCAGTTCTGGGTAAGGGCTGTCCTAGGCCAGAGCCAGCTCCCCGTGTGCAGGGAGCCCAGGCAGGATGGAGGGGAGGGGATGCTTGCCAGGGCTTGGGCTCAGGCCAGCAGGGATGTCCACGAACAAGGTGGCCAGACAAGACGAATGACCAGCTCCAGGACGCATCAGACTTTGTGAAATGCACTCATTGTCCCGGGGCCGGGAGCCCTCACCCTCTCCCTCGCAGGAAAGCTCGGGTACTAGAGCATCGTGTGTGTCCAGGGTGGGCTGTTCTCCCCGAAAGAAAGGTGGAGGGGTTGTCAGAGCTGTGGCTGCTCCACCCTGACACTGCATCCGCCCTCAGACCACCAAGGCCTTCCTGCCGCGTATGCTGGAGCTTCAGAATGGCCACATCGTGTGCCTCAACTCCGTGCTGGCACTGTCTGCCATCCCCGGCGCCATCGACTACTGCACATCCAAAGCGTCAGCCTTCGCCTTCATGGAGAGCCTGACCCTGGGGCTGCTGGACTGTCCGGGAGTCAGCGCCACCACAGTGCTGCCCTTCCACACCAGCACCGAGATGTTCCAGGGCATGAGAGTCAGGTCAGTGAGCAGGGGACCCACCTCAGAACCAGCCTTCTCACCCACCTCCCCAAGCCATGTTCAGTCAGCCGCCTGCAGAAAGAGCTCTGATATAAAAATCAGGCTAGGGCCGGGCGCGGTGGCTCACGCCTGTAATCCCAGCACTTTGGGAGGCCGAGGCGAGCGGATCATGATGTCAGAAGATGGAGGCCATCCTAGCTAACAAGGTGAAACCCCGTCTCTACTAAAAATGCAAAAGATTAGCTGGGTGTGGTGGCGGGCGCCTGTAGTCCCAGCTACTTGGGAGGCTGAGGCAGGAGAATGGCATGAACCTGGAAGGTGGAGCTTGCAGTGAGCCGAGATCATGCCACTGCACTCTAGACTGGGCAACTGAGCGAGACTCCGTCTCAAAAAAAAAAAAAAAGAAAAATCAGGCTAGGCATGGTGGCTCATACCTATAATCCTATTACTTTGGGAGGCCAAGGCAGGCGGATTGCTTAAGCCCAGCAGTTTGAGACCAGCCCGGGAAACATGGAGAAACCCTGTGTCTACAAAAAAGAAAAAATTAGCTGAGCAGGGTGGTGCACACCCAGCTATTTGGGAGGCTGAGGTGGGAGGATCGATTGCTTGAGCCCAGGAAGTTGAAGCTGCAAGTGAGCTGTGATTGTGCGACTGCACTCCAGCCTGGGAGACAGAGTGAGACCCTGTCTCAAACCATAAAGTCACCAAGGAGCCTCTTCCCTCTGCTTGACGCTGTCTTACCTGGTTCTCAGTCTGCAAGGCAGTTATGCCACAATGGGGAGGGTCCTGCTGCTTGGTTCAGGGAGCTTGTATGAAACTACCAGAGCTGCAGGCATGCAGCAGGATGTGCCCAAAGATCAAAAGAGGGAGATGCACCTCCACAGCCATCGTGCGGGGCGAAGGGAGCTGGAGACATAGGGTGCATTCTGCCTGGTTCCTCCTGTGTGAAGTTCCAAAACAGGCAAAACTGGGTTAGGGTGATGGAAGTCAGACCCGTGGCTTCCCCTGGAGGGCTGGGGGTATAACCTGGGAGGGAGGCCGAGGGAACTGTCAAGACTTTCAGAAATGTTCTCTCTTCTTGATCTCAGCAGTCATTAAATACGTGAAAGTTAATCAAACTGTCTGCTTAAGATTTATACCACCTTTCGTTGTATGCAAATTATAGCTCAATTTATTTGTTTGTTTATTTATTTATTTATTTATTTTTTGAGACGGAGTCTCGGTCTGTCACCCAGGCTGGAGTGCAGTGGCGCGATCTCGGCTCACTGCAACCTGCACCTCCTGGGTTCAAGTGATTCTCCTGCTTCAGCCTCCCGAGTAGCTAGGATTATAGGCGTACGCTTGCACCTAGCTAATTGTTGTATTTTTAATAGAGACGGGTTTCACTGTGTTGGCCAGGCTGGTCTCAAACTCCCGACCTCAGGTGATCCGTCCGCCTCGGCCTCCCAAAGTGCTGGGATGACAGGCATGAGTCACCATGCCTGGTCATAGCTCAATTTAAAATAAGCAGTAGGGAGGTCCCACCACTCCTCTTCCAGACCAGTTAAGTCAAGGGGAATGGGGGCCACTGGTCTAGAGCTCATGCCACCTGGGGTGGTGACTCCCTCATAGCTGTGATGCACTGTGTGACATTGGGTTCCATTAGTTACTGCTCTGGCTGATCTGTAAGATGGGGTGATGTGAATGTCTCCGTCATAAGTTCTGCGGTGAGGACAAAATGGAATCTGGCAGGGAACACCGTATGTGGTACATTTTAAGTACCCAATAAACGGTGCTTTAATGATGTGCAGTCATGTAGGGGCATGAGGTCATCGATGAATGAAAACCGGGAATTACTCAAATACTATTCTCCCTGGTTTTTTGCAATCCGGCGTACAGTGCTTCACCTTCTGAATTATACACTTCCGCTGCTTCCAAAAATGAGGATGACATCGAAGGGTCATGATGAGAATTCAATGAGACCATTTAGTGTAGTGCATGCCACGTGGGAGTCACTCATTCCGTCTTAGTTACTATTAATAGGGACAGTGCGGTGTTGGTTGTCGAGAATCAAAAGTACTGGGCTTGGTGGCTCATGACTGTAATCCCAGCACTTTGGGAGGCTGAGGCAGGAGGATTGCTTGAGCCCAGGGAATTAGAAATAATACATGTAACACATCTAGTGCAAAGCCCAGATAACTAGATGCTCAATAAGGAGCTGCTGCTTTTATTATTTTTACTAACAATAAACATCTTCATAAATGCATGTTATTAATTTTCCTAGCAGACCACCTGGTTTGCATGCAAATTATCATCAATTCTGAGTTTTGAGGAGTCTAGACTAATGGCTACTAATGTTTCCTGTTGGTTTTTTCCCCGCCATGGGTTTTGGTTTGGTTTCTTTTCATCTGAGTATACAGAAGGTGCTCAATAAATATGTAGTGCATCAGTGGCAGTCTGCAGTGTTTTTTTTTTTTGCCTTTTTTTTTTTTTTGAGATGGAGTCTTGCTCTGTTGCCCAGGCTGGAGTGCAGTGGCGTGATCTCAGCTCACTGCAAGCTCCGCTTCCCAGGTTCACGCCATTCTCCTGCCTCAGCCTCCCAAGTAGCTGAGACTACAGGCGCCTGCCACCACGCCCAGCTAATTTTTTGTATTTTTAGTAGAGACAGTGTTTCACTGTGTTAGCCAGGATAGTCGCGATCTCCTGACCTCGTGATTTGTCCACCTCGGCCTCCCAAAGTGCTGGGATTACAGGCGTGAGCCACCGCACCCAGCCAGCAGTCTGCAGTTCTAACTGGGTGTCCTGAGCACAGGAACAAGCAGGACATTGCAGACATCAAGTTTGTGTGTCTATTTCACCTTCTAGCATAGTTTCCTTTCTATCACTTTAAGAAGGAAATTCAAGGTTTTCCTGCCACATTTTTTCAGGGTGTGAACCCAAACTGCTTGGGGTCAAATCCCAGCTCTGTGTGACCTTGGCCAAGTTACTTGACTTTTCTCTGCTTCAGTTTCCTCACCTCTAAAAAGAGATTCATAATAATAGTATCCCCAGCCGGGCACGGTGGCTCATGCCTGTAATCCCAGCACTTTGGGAGGCCAAGGCGGGCAGGTGACCTGAGGTCAGGAGTTCAAGACCAGCCTGGCCAACATGGTGAAACCCTGTCTCTACTAAAAATACAAAACTTAGCCAGGCATGGTGGTGGGCGCCTGTGATCCCAGCTACTCAGGAGGCTGAGGCAGGAGAATCGTTTGAACCTGGGAGGTGGAGGTTGCAGTGAGCTGAGATTGTGCCATTGCACTCCAGCCTGGGTGACAGAGCAAGACTCCCTCTCAAAAATGAATAACAATAATAATAATAATAGTATCCCCTTTTCATGGGTTAGATGAGCTCCCGTGTGTGAATCATCTGGCCGTGCCTGGCAAGTAGCGAGCACTAGGTGAATCTTAGCGATCTATGGTTGTACAGGGAAGCCCCCAAGGGCTCGGCCAGAAGAGTAGTACAAGGAAGATGGGTACCTAACCAACTCCCATTTCCTAAAAGAATAACAAATGGATGAAAGCATTGGTTTCCTCCTACAACCATGCTTAGCAGCTTCCCAGGGTTAAATGGGTTCAATGTGAAGACATGTTTAGGACAAAATGGATGATTTTCCCAGCAAGACTGGCCATGTCAGTGGATGTTGTTGTTTATAAATTGCTATTTATTGAGCCTCTTTTTTTCTTTTCTTTTCTTTTTTCTTTCTTTCTTTTTTTTTTTTTTTTTGAGATGAAGTCTTGCTGTGTCTCCCAGACTGGAGTGCAGTGGTGTGATCTTGGCTCACTGCAACCTCCGCCTCCCAGGTTCAAGCAATTCTTGTGTCTCAGCCTCTCGAGTAGCTGGGATTACAGGCGCCTGCCTCCATGCCTGGCTAATTTTTGTATTTTTAGTAGAGACAGTGTTTCGCCATGTTGCCCAGGCTGGTCTCTAACTCCTGGCCTCAAGTGATCCACCTGCCTCATCCTCCCAAAGTGCTGGGATTACATGCATGAGCCACCGCGCCTGGCCAATTGAGCCTCTTTGATGTTCCAGCCATAGAACCATCTGGAGCCACTAAACACTTTACAACTACTGCTGCATTTGGCCCTCACAGCAACCCTGCAAGACAGCTTTTATTCCCATTTTACAGATGAGGGAACTGAGGCTCAGAGAAGCAGAGTTACCTGCTCAAGTCCACACAGCTTGGAACTGGCTAGCTGAGCATGCTTCTTCCACAAATTTGCACTGCTTCCATGGGAGTTAAGAGCTGTGCCAGTTCCCCGTGTCCCCATTCCACCCACCATGGAGAGGAAGGAGAAAATCCTGTGCACAGACGTGCTTGAGGCCTCCTCTGTCGGCTTCCCTGGCAGCGGTCTTACCAAAAAGGATTCCCCTCAAGCCCATGGACTTTGGTCTGTCCATCCTGCCTTCCCTTTCCCAAGAGACAGGACAGGCCACAGGTGGAAGCCAGAGAATCCAGACTGCCCACGACACCTGTAGGACTCCAGTATCAGTGAGCTGCCTCAACACGTTCATCTCTGCAGAACTACAGAGACTGGCCCCTCTTGACCACAGGACTGTGGGCCTCAGAATCACCATCATGGCCAAGCGTGGTAGCTGGGTTCACACCAGTAATCCCAGTGCTCTGGGAGGCTGAGGCAGGGGAATTACTTCAGCCCAGGAGTTGCCAGCCTGGGCAACATGGCAAAACCCCATCTCTACAAAAAAATATAAAAATTATCCGGGCATGGTGTGTGTACCTGTAGTCCCAGCTACTCGGGTGGCTGAGACAAGAGGATCACTTGAGCCCAGGGAGGTCAAGGCTGCAGTGAGCTGTGATCGCGTCACTGCACTCCAGCCTGGGGACCAAAGTGAGACCCTGGACTCAAAAATAAAAAATAAAAAAAGAATCACCATCATGTTGACAAAGGAATTACAGGGCAGGGAGTAAGATCCATGCGCCCTCTGAGGCCAAGCCCCTGCTGGGAGTCCAAGGACTGCCTGTTGCTCAGGAATGACATCAAACCTAGGTGATTCATCACCCTTAATCTTCCTGGTGCCAGAGCGGATCACAAGCTCTTTGTGGGATTGGGGTCAGAGCCAGCAACATGAGCCCTGCACCTAAAGATCCAGCAGGGGCAGGAAGAGCAGTGAGCAAAGGTGATAGAGCATTGGCGTAGTTTGAATCCTTAACGCCCTACTGACTCAATAGAGCCTCAGTTTCCTTATCTGTAAATCGGGAGAATAATTTGTGCTTGAGTCTGGCAGTTAGGCAACATCGTCATTGTTTGGGTCTAGGGTCAGATGCTTCTAAATAGTCATGAGAGGCCCCTGATGTTTGCTATGCAATCATTCATTCATTCATTTTGAGATCCTGTGGAAAGCACCGTGCAAATGTTTGAATCAATGAATGAGTTAGTGAACCAGCAAGCCGAGCCGAAGCCATCGCTAGCCGAGCCCCTGCCTCCAGACAGAATGAGCAGGACACATTTGGGAAGCAGCAAGTTGTCAGCGTGTTCAGTCCTTCAAGTATTTACCGAGCTCCTGCTATGTATCAGACGCTGCGCTAGGTGTTGGGGTTGCAGGGGAATAGGACCGACCAGGCCTCCACCCTCGTGGAACTCAATAGTCTGATGGGGGAGACAGGCCACCAACAAGGAAACACCCCAACAAGCAAGGCCTTCCTAGGTGGGGTGAATGCAGTCAAGGAAATTAGCAGGGGATGAGATCAGAGGTTGCTCTGGGTGGACTGGCCTGAGATGTCTCCCAAAGGAGGAGCTGGGAGGAGAGAGCCAGGCCGTCGAGAGAGCTGGCAAAAAGCCCTGATCCGAGAGTGTGATGTGACAAGAACAGAGATGGGCCTGTCCTGAAGGAGCAGAGTGTAGGAAAAAGCACTGAGAAGGACAGCCAGGGCCCGGATTGTGCAGGCCGTGGAGAGGCCAAGCCCTAGGGCACTGGGAGCCCTTGGAGGGCTTGGGAGAATGAGTCCCCAGTGGGTGGGCTAGAAGTCCTTGACTCAAGAAGAGACCCCTGTGCACCTGGAGGAGTGAGGCAATGTGGCACCTGGATGAGTGTGGGGTAGAGGGAGTACTCCAAGCAGACCTTGAATCTCTCAGACAGGAAAGGCCAAAGGGTGATCCAGACATGTCAGCCTCATAGAGGCTTTCAGCTAAGCACATGCCTCTCCAGGAGAAACCCACTCTGTCTCTTCCTGTGTTCAGGTTTCCCAACCTCTTTCCCCCACTGAAGCCGGAGACAGTGGCCCGGAGGACAGTGGAAGCTGTGCAGCTCAACCAGGCCCTCCTCCTCCTCCCATGGACGATGCATGCCCTCGTTATCTTAAAAAGGTATGGGGCTGGGAGAGAAAGCTCTGGGTCAGTACGCATGTGATCGATTAGTCATGTCTGCCGTGGGCATGAGCATGAGGAGTGGTGGCACATTTGCCGTTGATGTGCTGTACTTACCATGCGGCAGCAGTTCTCAAACTTGTTAGTCACAGGGCCCCTTAGAGTTTTAAAAAGTATGGAGGAACCCGAAGAGCTTTTGTTAATGTGAGTTGTAGCTATCACTATTTACTATATTAGAAATTAAAAGCCAGGGCTGGGCGCGGTGGCTCACGCCTGTAATCCCAGCACTTTGGGAGGCCAAGGCAGGTGGATCATGAGGTCAGGAGATAGACACCATACTGGCTAAAATGGTGAAACCCCATCTCTACTAAAAATACAAAAAGAAATTAATTGGGGGCATGGTGGCGGGTGCCTGTAGTCCCAGCTACTCGGAAGTCTCAGGCAGGAGAATGGCGTGAACCCGGGAGGCGGAGCTTGCAGTGAGCCGAGATCGCGCCACTGCACTCCAGCCTGCGCACCACTGCACTCCAGCCTGGGCGACAGAGCTAGACTCCATCTCAAAAAAAAAAAATGATACTAAAAGCCAGAAAAATGTTATAAGATGTATATGTTTGTTTATAATATTTATTCATTTATAAATAGCCATAATGAACCCATTACATTAATATAAATATATTTTTATGACAACTAGTGATGTATTCTAAAACAAAATAAATGTAGTCAGGAGTGGCATTGTTTTACATCTTTGCAAATCTCTTTGTTTGGCTTAATTGAAGACAATTGGATTCTAATATGTGCATCTGATTTCAATTTGTTGTGCTATCTTGTGTCACATAGCCTCTGGAAAATTGTACCATTCACTAAGAGAATTAAAGTGAAAAGACGGCCGGGCGCGGTGGCTCAAGCCTGTAATCCCAGCACTTTGGGAGGCCGAGACGGGCGGATCACGAGGTCAGGAGATCGAGACCATCCTGGCTAATACGGTGAAACCCTGTCTCTACTTAAAAATACAAAAAACTAGCCGGGCGACGAGGCGGGCGCCTGTAGTCCCAGCTACTTGGGAGGCTGAGGCAGGAGAATGGCGTAAACCCGGGAGGCGGAGCTTGCAGTGAGCTGAGATCCGGCCACTGCACTCCAGCCTGGGTGGCAGAGCAAGACTCCGTCTCAAAAAAAAAAAAAAAAAAAAAAAAAAAGTGAAAAGACAAATAGCATCTTAGTATTATTACAGAAACAATTTGGCCAGGCCTGGTGGCTCACGCCTGTAATCCCAGCACTTTGGGACGCCAAGGCGGGCAGATCACCTGAGGTTGGGAGTTCAAGAACAGCCTGACCAACATGAGGAAACCCTGTCTGTACTAAAAATACAAAAAAATTAGCTGGGGGTGGTGGTGTGTGCCTGTAATCTCAGCTACTTGGGAGGCTGAGGCAGGAAAATCGCTTGAACCCAGGAGGCGGAGGTTGCAGTGAGCCGAGATTGCGCCACTGCACTCCAGCCTGGGCAACAAGAATGAAACTCCGTCTCAAAAAAAAAGAAAAGCAATTTGACCTCACAGACCCCTGAAGAGATCTCGGGTACCCCCAAGGGTTCCTGGACCTCACTTTGAGAATCACTGTTCTAGAGCCTATTGGACATAGGCCCTACCCTCAGGAAGTTTACTGCTAGAGGGAACACGGGGATCTTGATGCCAAGGGCTCAGAATTCACAGAAGCGTCTTAGTACCAGTCAGGTGGGATGTAGCAGGGCAGAGCACTTTGGGGAGGTAGGCTTTATAAAGGAGAGACTCCTCCAGAATTTGCCTGGCAGCCTAGTCCTATTCCCCTAGAACTTTCCAGACTTTGTACAGCAAACCCTTCCCATCCCAGTCCCACACTCAGTTTTCTTGGGCCTCTTAGTACAGCAGGAGATCCTTGTCCCTGGAGCCACAGGTGACCATGAGCTCTTGGCTCCCCGGGGCTCTGGCCCCCACATAACTGAACCCTTCTGACCTGGAAGGCCTTTTCAGGAATGGAAGCCCCCAAGTGCCAGGCTGGCCCCTGCTCTCATGCGACACGCACTCCCAGGAAAGCCAACTTCTGCCCTGGCTGCCGGGACATGGCGAGTCCCAGCTGAGAGGCTGCTCCAACACACTCAGGCACAGAAACCTCGAAACCGAGGGGCAAGCCCGATTAGCCCTCTCTTCCCCAAACTCAAAGCTCTTTCAGAGGCACAGGGAAGGGGGCACCCAGGGGCATCCAGTCCATGCGTCGGCCTCCCTCAGTCCATCCTGACCTTGGGTCTGAGATGCTCCTCGGCCGTCTCTAGGAGCCCCTAGTTGATCAGGGGCTCAGGTCCTCACTGAGGCCAGGCTGCCACCCTCCACCTCAGGGGAGCTTCTTAGAAGCCTTCTAGAGCTTTCTAGAGAAAAGTTGGTCTAGAAAACCTCAGCCCTCTCCACAGTAAGCCCTCAGCCTTATTTTCCAACCTTCCCCACAACTACTTTTCAACAGGAAGGAGGAGCCACCCGCCTCCCCATTCTCTGAACTGCATCCCTCCTCACCTTCCCCAGGAGAAAGCAAGGCTCAACTCTAATGCCACCACCCCCAGGAAGCCTTCCAGATTGCTCCAGCTAGAAGTGAACCTTTTTCATCTTGTACTTAGAGTGGGCCAGGACCCTTCGGTTTGAGTCACCAGACAGCCTGAGGACCCTCTCTGTGCCAGGCCCATGCAAGGGGGATCAGAGATAAAATACCCGCCATGAAGGCCCCCACAGGCTTGACAAGTAAACGGGCAAGGACCACACCAGGGCTTGCTGGGGATGCGCCGGGGCTCCCGGTTGCACGAGGAGAAGCCTGAGGGCGAGCCCAGGACGCTTCCCCGGAGGATGTGACACCCAAATTGAACCTGATTCCTCAGATTCACACGATCATCTTTGTGGAATCGAGGGCAGTTGGGATTGGTGAATCTCTGAGCTGCCTGTGGGCACCAGGATGCTAAGAGCTTGGTTTTGAAAGTGTGTGTGTATGAAGAGAGAGAAGGTCAGCACTCCCCTTGACAAGGAACACACACAGGTTAAGCCATTGTCACCTACTTAGTGGCATCTAACCACCATTTGTTTTTAATGGGTACAAAAAATAGACCGAATAAGAACAAGTCTTTGATAGCACAACAGGGTGACTATAGTTAATAGTAATTTACTTGTACATTTAAAAATAACTAAGAGGGCTAGGCACAGTGGCTCACGCCTAAAATCCCAGCACTTTGGGAGGACGAGGTGGGCGAAGCACCTGAGGTCAGGAGTTCAAAACCAGCCTGGCCAACGTGACAAAACCCTGTCTATACTAAAAATACAGAAATTAGGCGGGCATGGTGGCGCATGCCTGTAATTCCAGCTGCTCGGGAGGCTGAGGCAGGAAAATCACTTGAACCCAGGAGGCAGAGGTTGCAGTGAGCCCAGATCATGCCACTGCACTCCAGCCTGGGCGACAGAGTGAGACTGTCTCAAAAATAAATAAATAACTAAACATAAAAATAACTAAAAGTATAGTCAGATTGTTTGTAACACAACAGATAAATGCTTGAGGTGATGGATACCCCATTTACGTTGATGTAATTATATACATTTGCGTGTCTGTGTCAAAG
This sequence comes from Rhinopithecus roxellana, assembly GCF_007565055.1. NCBI lineage: Eukaryota > Metazoa > Chordata > Mammalia > Primates > Cercopithecidae > Rhinopithecus > Rhinopithecus roxellana. The sequence goes on from NC_044560.1 coordinate 2,282,999, forward strand.
CATTTCATGTACCCCATAAATATTTATACCTACTATGTACCCACAAAAATTAAAAATAAAAAATGAACTCTGTTTCAGAATCTAGGAAAAAGATAAAAAATTTAAATTAAAAAAAAATGCTCTTACCACCCACTCTCTGCCTTTTTTTTTTTTTTTTTTTTTTTTTTTTTTTTTTTTTTTGAGAAGGAGTCTCGCTCTGTCACCCAGGCTGGAGTGCAGTGGCCAGATCTCAGCTCACTGCAAACTCCGCCTCCCGGGTTTACGCCATTCTCCTGCCTCAGCCTCCCGAGTAGCTGGGACTACAGGCGCCCGCCACCTCGCCCGGCTAGTTTTTTGTATTTTTTTAGTAGAGACGGGGTTTCACCGTGTTAGCCAGGATGGTCTCGATCTCCTGACCTCGTGATCCGCCCGCCTCGGCCTCCCAAAGTGCTGGGATTACAGGCTTGAGCCACCGCGCCCGGCCCCACTCTCTGCCTTTTTAAAACATATATTTTAAAAAGAATTTGTGTGTGTGTGTGTGCGTGTGTGTGTGTGACAGAGTTTTACTCTTGTCGCCCAGGCTGGAGTGCAATGGCACGATCTCTGCTCACTGCAACCTCCGCCTCCCATGTCAAGCAATTCTCCTGCCTCAGTCTCCCGAGTAGCTGGAATTACAGGTGCCCGCCACCATGCCCGGCTTTTTGTATTTTTAGTAGAGATGGGGTTTTGCCATGTTGGCCAGGCTGTTCTCGAACTCCTGAGGTGATCCACCCACCTTGGCCTCCCAAAGTACTGGGATTACAGGCGTGAGCTACAACGCCCGGCCTAAAAAGAATTTTTGAGACAGGGTCTGGCTCTGCCACCCAGGCTGGAATGCAGCAGTACAATCTCAGCTCACTTCAACCTCCGCCTCTTGGGTTCAAGCCATCCTCCCACCTCAGCCTCCCCAGTAGCTAGGACTATAGGCACATGCCACCATACCCAGCTAATTTTTGTATATTTTTGTAGAGACAGGGTTTCACCATGTTGCCCAGGCTGGTCTTGAATTGCTGGGCTCAAGCGATCTGCCCGCCTCAGCCTCCCAAAGTGCTTGGATTACAGGCGTGAGCCACCGTGCCCAGCCTCCCGCTGCCTCTTTAACAGCTGCTTATCCGCTTACTTGAAAGCTCTTCCCCTGGGGAGGGTGGGGGTTTGGGGAGAAACTGGTGTGTGACTTGGAGGGGTGGGGAGTACTTTTAGGAACCAGCCCTCTGCTGCCCCATCTCACATGGCCACCAGTGACCGAGCCCCTGGATCCTGCCCCACTGACCATCGCTGACCATCGCTATTTTCTTTCCTTCCTCCCACTCCAGCATACTCCCACAGGCTGCACTTGAGGAGATCCACAAATTCTCAGGAACCTACACCTGTATGAACACTTTCAAAGGGCGGACATAGAGACAGGATGAAGACACGCTTGAGGAGTCACGGAGTTTGGGGGCCACAGCACCTGGGCACACACCCGAGCGCCTGTCCATTGACACGCTTCTGCTGGGTGAGCAGGACAGCTCCTGTCCCCAGCGAAGAATCTGGCTGCCCCTGGGCCAGTCCCAGGACCTTTGCACAGGACTGATGGGTGTAACTGACCCCCACGGGGAGGCAGGAAACCAGCCAGCAGCCACCTTGACACTTTTGTACATTTCCAGTTCTGTAGAGTTTATTGTTCAATTGCTTCTCAAGTCTCACCAGCCTCAACAGTGTGCATAGACCATTTCCAGGAGGGTCTGTCCCCAGATGCTCTGCCTCCCGTTCCAAAACCCACTCATCCTCAGCTTGCGCAAACTGGTTGAACGGCAAGAATGGAAAATAAAGAGAGATGGCTTTTGTGAGTTCCTTTGTTCAAATCTTTGGTGGGCAGTTGGGAGGGAGCCAGTCCCAACCACAAAACTCCATCCTTTGAGAGATAATTGGTCTGTTCAAGGTCCCCAGCTGCCAAGGGTGGAGAGAAGGTGGCCGAAATCAGGAGAGAGAGTGTAGCCCAGGCCTATGGGCAGAGAGAGGTGCCCAGTTCCTTGCCTGCTCCGCCAGGCCCCTCCCAGCAGCCATGGATTGAGGCTGCTTTTTCTCCCTGGTGTGACCTATATGAACCAGTCTGCAGAGAGCTGGCCACAGCTAGAGATGCCCTCTGTCCTGGCATGACACCACCAGCCCCCAGGCCATCAACTCAGGAGAGCAAAACTGATCTTTATGGAGCACCCACTGTCTACCTAGAGTGTGTGTGGTGCAGATAGGGGAATGTTGCTGAGAAGACCACCAGTACAAGAAGCCAATAATCTGGTGAGGAAAGGATCGTAGGTCACCGGAAACGCAGTGACAAGTCCTCACCATCAGGGCAGTGCGGAGGGGTGCTACAGACTGAGTCCCATTTGATCACAGGGGCAGGGGGAGGTCTGGAGTAGCAGAAGAGACTGGCACAGGTTCCATCAATGGGGGCAAAATCACGACCAAAATGACCTAGTAGAGATGCCCCCTGCTTCCCCCGGAGTGCACACTTCCTGCTGCCATAAGCTTAGTAAACCTCACCTTGGACAGTGGGGAAGAGAGTGGGCCATGTCGTTTCATATCAACTAGCCTCTATTCATACAGCTCTTGCAGGTGGATGCCAGGGTGGCAGGAGGGGAACAGGCGAGGTCCCCGGGAGGTAAAGGAGGTCACAGCCCTCTGACTCAACCCAGGAGCTTTCCCAAGAGTCACATAAAGACTTAACCCACATGTAAACCTCAGGCTGAACCCTCCCAACTTAGAGAATATTAGACACAGCTCAGGTGATCATCAATCTGGTCTATGTGCAGAAATGCCAAGTCATAATTATAGCCATGCTTTTTTTCTTTTTTCTTTTTTTCGACATGGGATTTCACGCTGTCTCCCAGGCTGGAGTGTGGAGAGGAGTGGCACAATCATGGCTCACTGCAGCCTCAACCTCCCGGGCTCAAACAATGCCCTACCTCAGCCTCCAGAGTAGCTGGGACTGCAGGTGCACGCCACCACGCCCAACTGTTTTCTTTTTCTTTTTCGTAGAGACAGGGGTCTTGCTCTGTTGTCCAGGCTGGTCTTGAACTCCTAGGCTCAAGCAATCCTCCTCCCTCAGCCTCCCAAAGTGCTGGAATTACTGGTGTGAGCTACCACGCCTGGCCTGTAGCCACTCTTGATTGAGTACCTAGAATGGAGGGTAGTCCCCAGGCATAACGTTTTAACTGTTCGTTATCCATGCCACTTGGCAGCAGCTGAAGACCAAAGAAACTCCAAGACTGCTCTGGAGACTTCCAACAGCCTTGATGTGGAGCAGCCAGAATGTGGCGCCCCAGTCTCAGTGGCTTCCAACAATGAAGGTTTCTGCCTTATTATTGCTACGTGTCCTTCAAGAATAGCTGCAGGTGTGCTCCGTGTCATCTTCGCTCTGAAACTCAAGCTGACCAGGGGGCCTCAGGGAGGATGTCTTGTGGCACAGGGTAGACATACCTGGTGAACTGTGCACTGGCTCTTGAGTTTTCTGGCTGGAAACAACACTGTCACTTGTGCTCACCTTTCATTGGCCGGACCAGGTCACGTGGTGGAGCCTGCTATTAACATAGCAGGAAATACAATCCTGCGTGGAGGCGCAGTCCCTAGTTCTGAACCAGGCTGCCACACCAGAGAAGAAGACATCATGAGCAAAAATTAAAATATAGGTTGAGGACAGAGGGAAGCAGATGGATGGCTTCCAACTGCAAGCCCAAGGACATAGTGACTTTTGGGAGGGCACAGAAGGTGCTAAGGAGAGCCCTAACGAGGCAACTGTCAGTGTTTACCTCACGCTACACTTGTTTAGGATCTCACTCTGTTCCCAGGCTGGAGTTTAGTGGCGCGATCATGTCCACTGCAGCCTCCACCTCCCAGGCTCAAGGAGTTCTCCCATCTCAGCCTCCTCAGTAGCTGAGACTACAGGCATGCGCCACCACACCTGGCTCACTTATTCACTTTTTGTAATGATAGGGTCTCGCTATGTTGCCCAGGCTAGTCTGGAATTCCTGGCTCAAGCAATCCTTCTGCCTTGGCTTCCCAAAGGAAAGCTGGGAGTACAGGTATGAGCCACTGCACCTGGCCCACACTAACCTTTTGAAAAGTGGTATTACGAAGCCTATTCCATAAGTGAGAAGACACTCAGCAGGGGAAACCCTTGCTCAGGTTAGTAGACTCATGAGCACTGGAGCCAGATTTTTTTTTTTTTTCAGAGAGACAGGGTGTTTCTCTGTTGTCCAGACTAGAGTGCAGTGGCACAATCACAGCTCACTGCAACCTGGAACTCCCGGGCTCAAGGGATCTAGAACCAGCTCTGCCTGACCCCCGGTCCCCTTGCTGACTACAGTACCAGGCGACAGCAAATGACGAGACCCCAAGCCAGGACCTATCTCTTTTTTGGTCCTTGAGGACATGTTACCAAAGTATGGGGGGGGGTTGCTAAAGAGGTCCTCCTGGAATGTCCACTCCCACCTATCGCCCCACCTGTAATGTGTCTAGACACAAGTGAGCCCACAGGGCAGATGCCTCTCACTGGCTCTCCCAGGAAACAGACTGGGGATACGCACGTCTCAGTGGGCAGGGAAAAACGAGGAGGATGAAGTAGGGGTCTTGTCTCAGTCCCGATTTTTCTGACCATCCTTGAGCTGCAGACCCTCATGGTGTGGCCCCAGCCCAGCCTTTTGGAAAGGATTTGACTCCTGAAGTTTCCATGAAATTGCATTTAGCCTGCCGGCCAGGAGTGCAGCAAGCATCCCTGAAGTCTGATTGGACTCTGGGAGTTGCAAGCCCCGCCAGCCCTCCCCAGTTGCACTGAGAACCAATTACTGTGTTAGCAGAGTGGGACCCTGGCTTCTCAGAGCCCCAGGGACTTCTGACAGCAGGGCAGGGCCTGGTCCCACCCCACCCCCTCCCTCTCAGCCAGGAGCTTTCAGTCTTTTTCTGGACCTTTTCCCAGAGGAACCAAAAGAAAAAGCATGGGGCAGAATCCCAGGAGGCCCCATTCTGGTCCCTCTCCCAGATGGTTTGGCACTCAGAGAGCCTTGAGAGTGAGAGTGGAGAGCTAATTTTGTCCTTAGCTTGGCCATGCAAAGAAGAGTGACAAGTGCCAAACCCCCAAGGGGCAGGATGGGGCAGGCCAACCCTGGGAAGAGGACTTGGGTCCTGGGAAATAACCTCGTTGCCATGCTTAGGTTTTCTCCCCATCCCCATGGAAAACCAGATTGGAGGTAGGGATCCAGCCCAGGGAGGCACCAGATCCAAGCCCCATGCTGGCACCATTCCAGGGGCCTGGGCTATCTGGCCTGGTGAATGCTTAGGAACTGAGTCTGTGGCCACTTCCCTGCTCCCAGGGAACAGAATGCTTTGACAAATGGACTTTCTTCTTCTTGAGCCAAACTGATGTCCGGGAGGGATCGGGGTGACAGAAAGCTCCTGGGCTCATCACACGGAGAGCCCTGCCTGACAAGACAGATAGCCCTTGCCCCTAGGGACGTCCCAGTTCAGTGGGGATCGAAAAAGGAGCCATGTCACAAACACAGCAACCCCACTGCCCCAGTCCTGATCAGCACAGAGGGAGGAAGATGGTTGTGGGTTGTGGACAAGGGGGTCATCTGTGGTGAGAAGCAACCCCCACCCACCACAGCACATCTGAGACTTCTGACCCTGAGGGGTCTTCTCTGATATTCAGGAGAGGCCTTCCAGGGGAAGCAGGTCTGTGATAAGAACCCAGAGGTCTATGCCTATGAAGGGGGCTTCTATGTATGGGCACCCCTCACTTGAGGAAAAACCAGGAGGTGACAATGTCCCTTGTATTAGTTCATGCTCACACTGCTATAAAGAACTAGCCAAGACTGGGTACTTTATAAAGAAAAGAGGTTTAATTGGCTCACAGTTCCACAGACTGTACAGGAAGCATGGCTGGGGAGGCCTCAGGAAACTTACCTTCGGGAATCATGGCAGAGGCAAAGGGGAAGCAATCACATCTTCACATGGCCAGCAGGAGAGAGACAGAAGGGGAGAGTGCCGTATGCTTTTAAACAACCAGAGCTCATGAGAACTTACCCACTATCACAAGAATAGGGAGGGAGAAATCCGCCCTCGTGATTCAATCACCTCCCACCAGGTCCCTCCCCCAACATAGGGGATTACAATTCAACATGAGATTTGGGTGGGGACACGGAGCCAAAACATATAATTCCATCCCTGGCCCCTCCCAAATCTTATGTCTTTCTCATATTTCAAAACCAATTATGCCTTTCCAACAGTCCCCCAAAGTCTTAACTCATTCTAGCATTAACTCAAAAGTCCAAATCCAAAGTCTCATCTGAGACAAGGCAAGTCCCTTCTGCCTATGAGCCTGTAAATCAAAAACAAGTTAGTTACTTCCATGATACAATGGAGGTACAGGCATTGGGTAAATTCTCCCATTCCAAAGGGGATAAATGGACCAAAATAAAGGGGCTACAGACCCCTCGCAAGTCCAAAACCCAGTTGGGCAGTCATTAAATCTTAAAGGTCCAAAATAATCTCCTTTGACTCCATGTATCACATCCAGGCCACAATGACACAAGGAGCAGACTCTCAAGGCCAGGCCTTGGGCAGCTCCACCCCTGGTGGCTCTGCAGAGTACAGGCCCAACAGCTGCTTTCACAGGCTAGTGTTGAGTGCCTATGGCTTTTCCAGGCACACAGTGAAAGCTGTTGGTGGATCTACCATTTTGGGGTCAGGAGGACAGTGGCCCTCTTCTCACAGCTCCACTAGGCAGTGCCCTAGTGGGGACTCTGTGTGGGGGATACAACCCCACATTTCCCCTCTGCACTACTATAGTAGAGGTTCTCCATGAGGGCTACACCCCTCCAGCAGACTTCTCTCTGGACATCCAGGTGTTCCATACATCCTCTGAAATCTAAGTGGAGGCTCCCAAGCCTCAACTCTTGCCCTCTGCACGCCCATAAGCCCAATACCACATGAAAGCTGCCAAGGCTTGGGGTTTGCACCCACTGAAGCAATGGCCCAAGCTGTACATTGGCCCCTTTTAGCCACAGCCGGAGCTGGAGCAGCTGGATACAGGGCATCATGTCCCAAGGCACCAGGGCTCTGGGGTTGGCCCACAAAACCATTTTTCTCTCCTAGGCCTCCAGGCCTATGATGGAAGGGCTGTGCAAAGGTCTCCGACATGCCCTGGAGGCATTTTTCCCATTATGTTGGCTATTAACATTCAGTTCCTCTTTACTTAAGCAAATATCTACAGCCTTGAATCTACCCCCTGCACACACACCAAAAAAATGGGTTTTTCTTTTCTACACATGATCAGGCTGCAAATTTTCCTAACTTTTATGTTCTGCTTCCCTCTTAAATACAAGTTGCAATTTCAGATCATCTCTTTGTGAATACATATGAGCTTATGCAGTTAGAAGCAGCTAGGTCATATCTCGAATGCTTTGCTGCTTGGAAACTTCTTCTGCTAGATACCTTAAATCATCTCTCTCAAGCTCAAAGTTCCACAGATCCCTAGAGCAGGGACACAATGCTGCCAGTCTCTTTGCTAAAGCACAGTAAGAGTGACCTTTCCAATTCCCAGTAAGTTCCTGCTCTCCATCTGAGACCACCTCAGCTTAGACTCTACTGTCCATATCACTACCAGCATTTTGGTCACAACCATTCAGCAAATATCTAGGAAGTTCCAAACTTTCCCTCATCTTTCTGTCTTCTTCTGAGCCCTCCAAACTATTCTAACCTCTGCTTGTTACTCAGTTCCAAAGTCGCTTCCACATTTTCAGGTATCTTTATAACAATGGCCCACTTATCTGGTATCAATTTTAGTGCCATTCTCACACTGCTGTAAAGAACTACCTGAGAATAGATAATTTGTAAAGAAAAGAGATTTAATTGACTCACAGTTCCACAGGCTGTACAAGAGGCATGGTGGGGGAGGCCTCAGGAAATGTACAATCATGGTGGAAGGGTGAAAGGGAAGCAAGCACATATTCACATGGCAGCAGGAGAGAGAGCAAAGAGGGAAGGGTACTTTGTTTTTTTTTTTTTCGAGACAGAGTCTCACTCTGTCACCCAGGCTGGAGTGCAATGGTGCAATCTTGGCTCACTGCAACCTCCGCCTCTCAGGTTCAAGCAATCCTCCTGCCTCAGCCTCCCAAGTAGCTGGGACTACAGGCATATCACCACTCCTGGCTAATGTTTGCATTTTTCATACAGAGGGTGTTTCACTATGTTGGCCAGGCTGGTCTCAAACTCCTGATCTTGTGATCCGCTCACCTCGCCCTTCCAAAGTGCTGAGATTACAGGTGTCAGCCCACCACGCCTGGCCAGGGCTACACACTTTTAAACAACCAGTCTCGTGAAAACTCACTCATTATCACGAGAACAGCAAAGGGGAAATCTATCCCCATGATTCAAACACTTCTCACCAGGTCCCATCCCCAAACCTGGGGATTACAATTCAACATGAGATTTGGGTGGGGACACAGAGCCAAGCCATATCATGCCTCAACCCAAAAGGAAGGCTTGGGGACATCCCTGGCATACTGAGCTCCCTGACAGTGGGGCTGTCACACTGTGATGTGACTTACAGATACTTGTTACCACACAGCTCTCCATAAACGAGGGCTGCCCACTGTGAAACAGAGCTGGCTCAGCCTGGGCCAGGGGGCCACTGCCTCTGAGCTGTACAGGTCCAGTCTCCACCCCCACCTCTCAAAACCCCCTGAGGCACTCAGCTCACAGCAGCCCTGGTGCTCAGGCCCCTTCCGGGGTGCCCCAGTTCTCCCAGACCCACCATGAGGCCAGGGGACTCCCCAAGAGGTGGGAGGCCCTGATATTTGGAGGGAGGAAATTCTAACTCTGGAGTTCCACTGGCCTGGGTTCAAATCCTAGCTCTGCCAACTTTTAGTGTGACGTCAACTTTTTTCACCTACAGAGCAGAGGTGACGCAGGTTCCCACCTGCCTCCCCGGGCTGTGGTAAGTATCCAGTGCTCGTGGGATCTAAGAAGGCTCTTTGAACTTCTGAGGGCTTGGTGTGATGCTGGTGGCTCCCACGGCTCCCAGCCAGGACCCAGTTGTCCCCCAGGACACATGGGGTCACTGCCTTGGTTTGGCCTGTGACAGCAGCATCCTGCAAAGCCTGGTTGGTTCCCTTGTGATTGGGGCAGGATGAAGCTGTGCTTGGAACACACCAATATGGGCTGGGTGCAGTGGTTCATGATTGTAATCTCAGCACTTTGGGAGGCTGAGGTGGGTGGATCATGAGGTCAGGAGATCAAGACCATCCTGGCTGGCCAGGCACTGTGACTCACGCCTATAATCCCAGCACTCATACCTGTAATCCCAGCACTTTGGGAAGCTGAGGCAGGCAGATCATGAGGTCAGGAGATCAAGACCATCCTGGTTAAAAAGGTGAAACCCCATCTCTACTAAAAATACAAAAAAATTAGCTGGGCGTGGTGGTACACGCCTGTAGTCCCAGTTGCTCGGGAGGCTAAGGCAGGAGAATCACTTGAACCCGGGAGGTGGAGGTTGCAGTGAGCCAAGATCACGCCACCGCACTCCAGCCTGGGCGACAGAGTGAGACTCTGTCTCAAAAAAAAAAAAAAAAAAAAAAAAACCCACCAGCCTGGCCAACATGGTGAATCCCTGTCTCTACTAAAAATACAAAAATTAGCTGGGTGAGGCCAGGGGCGGTGGCTCAAGCCTGTAATCCCAGCACTTTGGGAGGCCGAGGTGGGTGGATCACGAGGTCAGGAGATCGAGACCATCCTGGCTAACACCATGAGACCCCATTTCTGCTAAAAATACAAAAAAATTAGCTGGGCTTGGTGGCCGGCGCCTGTAGTCCCAGCTACTTGGGAGGCTGAGGCAGGAGAATGGTGTGAACCTGGGAGGCGGAGCTTACAGTGAGCCAAGATCGCGTCACTGCACTCCAGCCTGGGCAACACGGTAAGACATTGTCTCAAAGGAAAAAAAAGAAAACTCCAATATGTTGGTGAGTGAGGAGCAGGGGAGGCCCCTGAGGAGGGCAGAGCAAAGCAGCCCTGCAGGACGGGAAGTCTACACGGGAACGGGCTATGGTCCTCCAGCATGTAGCAGGTGGGCAGAATATTTGCAGGATATTTCTCTGCACCTCCCACCGTCGCTGGCTCTGGGCAGCCCCTTGGTACCGAAATCTCTATGGCTCAGGAAGAGAATAAAAGAAGTTCTGCAGAAGGCACTGCTGGGAGTGGTAGGATCGTCACTGCCCTGCCTTGCTGGGAGCTGCTCTGGCACGCAGGTCCCCTTGGGAGGCGGCAGGCCTCAGAGGCAGGACTCTCAAAGAGGCTTCATCACAGACTTGCTAGCTAGGAAGGCCAGTTCAGGGAGGCCTGGGCTGACCCAGGAGGCTGATCAGACAGTGCCGGGCTGTGTGACCCCAGGGGGTCATTGACTTCTCTGGGTTGAACTACTAGCAGCCCCTTAGAACCCCATCCCCTGCCCATCTTTCCCCTGGGGATTTGGAGGACTCTCATGAGAGAAATAATGAAAAAGCACTTTGCAAATAGATCTGCCCTGGCCAGACGCAGTGGCTCACACCTGTAATCCCAGCACTTTGGGAGGCCAAGGCGGGCGGACCACCTGAGGTCAGGAGTTCAAGACCAGCCTGGCCAACATGAAGAAACCCCGCCTCTACTAAAAATACAAAAAAAATTAGCCGAGAGTGGTGGTGTGTGCCTGTAGTCCCAGCCACTCAGGAGGCTGAGGCAGGAGAAAAAGAAACCGTGTTCTCATTAGCAGCCTCTCTCCATCTTCCCCGAACTCAGCCCTTGGACACCCCCAATCTACTTCTGTCTTTGTGGATGTGCCTGTTCCGGACACTTCATATACGTGGAATCCTACAGCATGTGGCCTTTCACGACCGGCTTCCTTCATAAGCATCACGTTTTTGAGGTTCGTCCACGGTGGAGCGTGGATCAGGACTTTGTTCCTTGTTATTGCTGAATCATCTTCACAGTACGGCTCTCCCACAAGTTGTTCATCCATTTATTCATCACTATCAATGGATATTTGGGGCTATTTTTACTTATTACTTTCTTGCTCTGTCTGAGTCTGTCTCCCGCTCTGGATCAGACACCCCAGGAGAACAGGGGTGGCCACTATTCTCAGCACCTGGAAGAGTGCTAGGCATGGACTCAGCACTCAGTGAATGTTCACTGTCTGAATGAAGAGGGACAAATTCTTCTTGCTTTTTTTTTTTTTGGAGGCGGAGTTTTGCTCTTGTTGCCCAGACTGGAGTGCAATGGTGTAATCTCCGGTTACTGTAACCTCCGCCTACCGGATTCAAGTGATTCTCCTGCCTCAGCCTCCGAGTAGCTGGAAATACAGGTATGTGCCACCATGCCCGGCTAATTTTGTATTTTTGGCAGAAATGGGGTTTCACCATGACGGTCAGGCTGGTCTCGAACTCCCAACCTCAGGTGATCCACCTGCCTACGTCTCCCAAAGTGCTGGGATTCAAGGCATGAGCCATCACACCCAGCCCAAATCCTTCTTTGGAGGCAGCCAATATGGGTGCTTTGCTGTTTACCCCAAACACCCCGTTTTCCCACACACCTTCCCTTTTACTTCCCCATGGGCCCTTGAATAAGAAAACCAACACAGATGATTCAATGTTTGACTGTCAATATCAGCATTTCCTCAACAGCAGCACTGCTGGCATCCCAGATGGGATTCTTCTTTGTGGTAGGGGCCGTCCCATGCTCTGTAGGGGTCTGGCAACATCCCCCGTCTCCACTCACTGGTTGCCACAGGCACCTCCCCCACCACCCAGTTGTAACAACCCAAAGTGTCTCTGGACATTACCAAATGTCCCCTAAGGCAGTGGTCCCCAACCTTATTTGCACCAGGGACTGACTCTGCGGAAGAATTTTTCCATGGGCCAGTGGTGGCGGGGATGGTTTCGGGATGATTCAACCACATTACATTTATGTGCACTCTACTTCTATTATTATCACATTGTGATTGTACAATGTAATAATTATACAACTCACCATAATGTAGAATTGTAGCAGGAAGAGCCACAGACAAAAACCCCTCAGACACCAAGTTAAAGAAGGAAGGGGTTTATTTGGCTGGGAGCATCAGCAAGACTCCTGTTTCAAGAACCGAGCTCCCCAAGTGAGCAATTCCTGTCCCTTTTAAGGGCTCCCAGCTCTAAGGGGGGTCCACGTGAGAGGGTCATGATCAATTGAGCAAGCAGTGGGTACATGACTGGAGGCTGCACGTGCCGGTAATCAGAACGAAACAGAACAGGACGGGAATTTTTACAATGCTTTTCCACACAATATCTGGAATCTACAGATAACATAACTGATTAGGTCAGGGGTCGATCTTTAACTACCAGGCCCAGGGTGTGGTGCTGGGCTGTCTGCCTGTGGATTTCATTTCTGTCTTTTAGTTTTTACTTCTTCTTTCTTTGAAGGCAGAAATTGGGCATAAGACAATATGAGGGGTGGTCTCTTCCCTTAGAATCAGAGGGAGCTGGCTCACACCTGTAATCCCAGCACTTTGGGAGGCTGAGGCGGGCAGTTCATGAGGTCAGAAGATCGAGACCATCCTGGCGAACACCGTGAAACCCCGTCTCTACTAAAAATGCAAAAAAATTAGCCGGGCCTGGTGGCGGGCGCCTGTAGTCCCAGCTACTCAGGAGGCTGAGGCAGGAGAATGGCATGAACCCGGGAGGCGGAGCTTGCAGTGAGTCAAGATCGCACCACTGCCCTCCAGCCTGAGCGACAGAGCGAGATTCCATCTCAACAAAAAAAAAAAAAAAAAAAAAAGAATCAGAGGGAGCCCTGAGCTTATTTTCCTGTAACTAGATGGTCCCATCTGGGGCTGAAGGGAGACATAGATCATCAGGCATTAGATTCTCATAAGGAGCACACACCCTAGATCCCTCTCATGCACAGTTCACAAGAGTGTTCAAGCTCCTATGAGAATCTAATGCTGCCAGGAGGCAGAGCTCAGGCGGTAATGCAAGCGATGGGGAGCGGCTGTAAATATAGAGGAACCTTCGCTCATTTGCCTTCCACTCGCCTCCTGCTGTGCGGCCCATTTCCTAACAGGCCATGGACTAATACCTTGGGGACCCCTGCCCAAAGGAGCTAAATCATCCCCTGTCGAGAACCCCTGGTTTACACTAATTTTCTCATTTGTTCTTCTTAACCCAGAGCAGTGGGAACTGGCGTTATTGACACTGAGTAGCTGAAGAGACTGAAGCCCAGAGAGCTTCTGTGGCCTGACCACAGAGAGGCCCACAGCAGAACCGGGAGGTGAACCGTTGCCCCAGGGCTGGGCCCTTTAACCTGCCAAGGGGGAGCCAGGAAACCTCTTGGGCCTTCCATGTAACCACTTGAATCTCTCCCTCTTTGGAACTGGTTTGAAAACTTCACTCCACCCTCTTAGTGAGTTCCGCCAGCACTGCAGAATTTTCCAGGCTGCCTTCCCCACTCCAGCCCACAAATCCTTATCATTCCTTTCATTTCTCAGTATTCACAAGACAAGGGAAATAAGCCGTTGGGGGCAGACACAAGCTGTGTTTGTTCCTTCGAGCTGCTGCTGTGATGTAACTGGATCCTGCTTGGGAAGGTCACAAGGGGACCGTGGGCAGAGCCCCAGCCTGGGGCCTGGCTGTGGGCACGAGAGAAGGCTAAACATCCCCCAGATGCCACAGTGGATTCCTCGGGTAATGAGCTTCTTGGTGGGGGTGGGTGGGTGGGGCTCTGGCCCTAGACCACCCTTCTCAGTCATGCCAGGCCAACCTCCCTTGCTGTCCACACTGGCTGCAAACCGACTTGGCCAGCCTATCTGTGAGCCATGGAGCTTGCGGAGAAGGGAAGAGACTGGAGTTTGGAGCCAGCCATGACTGGCTGAGATTCTGAATCCTGGCTCTGTGGAACCTGGAGTTTCACCTTCACCTTAGCTTAACCTCTGTGAGCCTCAGTTTCCTCATCTAGAGGATGGGACTAATAACCCTGTCCTCCATAAAGTTGCTTGTGAAAATCAAGAGAGTAATACACACCATAAATTAATGCATGTGTGCTTGGTATTAATACCAAGTAACACATTAATAAATTTGTATTACATCTTATTTTATATTCTATTATAATAAAAGTAATAACTCATTGTGTACTTCATACGTGATAGGCCCTAAGTTACACACATTTAATAATGAAAATTTCCCAATATTTTACAGGAAACTGAGGTAGAGAGAGATGAGGTCATCTTCCCAGGGCTTATTCACAGGTAGTAACTGGTAGAGCTGAGATTTGAACCCCAAAAACTAGTTGCAAAATCCTGGCTCTTAATCCCTGAGTTTTGTGATTTCTTGAATAAGAAGCCTACTGTGTAAAGAGTGCAGATACAGTACTTGCCAGTATTCATCAATATCTTTATGACAGTCCAGGACCTGGCCTCCTCCCACCCAATCCATGTCAATGTTGCCGCCAGGTTCCAACACACCTTTGCCTAACTGACTGCTGCCTGTTGCAGGTGGGCCAAGGCCAGCCTCAGGTAGGCTTCTGGGTCCCCTGTCCTTCTGTGAGGAGGCATGGATCTCCTTCCAGAGCTCCCTGGGGGCAACCCTGCCCTCTTCACTGTGGGTCTAGGAGGAAGCAGAGCATCTACGTCTTCCATGCTCCAACCCTTCCTCAGAATACACACTTGCCCACCTTCTCTCCCTCTCCAGGTCCCAAGGCTTGGCACAAAGCAGCGCCCCTGGGCAGACTCCTGCCCTGGCCAATTCCTGGAGCCCCTAAAATGTCCCCAGCACTCTGCCAGGTGCTTTGAGGGACACTTAACAAGAATGAGGCCAGGTGCAGTGGATCACTCCTGTAATCCCAGCATTTTGGGAGGCCAAGGTGGAAGGATCACTTGAGCCCAGGAGTTTGAGACCTGCGCAACATAGGGAGACCTTGTCTCTACAAAAATAATTAAAGATATTAGCCAGGCATGCTGGCATGTGCCTGTGGTCCCAGCTACTCAGGAGACTGAGGTGGGAGGATAACCTGAGTCTGTCAGGTCAAGGCTGCAGTGAGCCAAGATCATGCCATTGCACCCCAGTCTGAGCAACAGAACGCAACTGTGTCTCAAAAAAAATAAATAAGTAGACTGAGGAAGTGGCATTCATGGAGTGCCTGCCCAGTGTGTGAGCAGTGGTAAACCAGCCAGGGGTTCACCAGCCTCAAGCCAGGGACTCCCTCCCTGGGGCACCCTAGTCCCTGTCAACAGACACTGACATTACCTGCAGAGTGTCTGGAATGGATGCAGGGAGCTCAAAACCTAGGCAGACATCAAGAGATGCAGCCAGACCCCAGCCTGCAAATCCTACCCTAGGCTGGTCTGGTGAGCGCAGGTGCCCTGGCTGCAGCCGTCGCCGCTGAATCCTAGGAGACCTTGCCGACCCTGGGTGCTCCCTGCTACCACCACCCCCACCCTCTCTGCTTGTCTGCTTCCCTCGTTGCTGAGTCAAAGGCTGGGGGAGCATCTGATCCATCGAGTCATGAGGATGCCCACGCCTTAGCAGCCAGGGGTGGGGAGGCAGGTACAGGGCCTGCTTGTCTCATGCTTTCAGTCAGAAGTTCCCTGACCAGCTGATGGGCCCCCATGAGACACTAGAAAACTCCCCGAGTGGTTTCTGGTCCCATTCACAGCAATTCTTGCTTGGGCAAAAAGGAGAAATTTATTGATTCGTGTAACTGGAAAACCCGATGATCTTGGGTTTCAGTTATGGCTGGATCCAGGGTGCAAGCAGTGTTTCCAGGATGCAGCCAGGACCAGTTTCTCTTTCTCTTGTCTTTCATTTCCACATCCTCTGGGCTGGCTTCATCCTCAGACATCTTACTCTCAGTGATGACAAACTGGCAGCATCAACTTCACCTGACAGCCACCCTCCCAGGTACAAGGGCAGCAGGAAGTGACTCTCTCTCTAGTGACCCAAAGTTAGTTCTGATTGGTTCTGGTTGACTTGAGTTGAGTCACATGTCCATGTACAAGCCAATCACAGTGTCCAAAAGAATGTAATGCTCTGATTGGTCGGCCCGGGGTCTTGTGGTCTTCTGTCCCTGCAGCCCAGGAGGGAATCCGCCGGTGGAGACACACAGACTGCAAGTTGGAGAGGGGAGGTTCCCTGGAAGCCCAATGGGGTGCCCTTGCCAGGGGAAGAGTGAAAGGATGCTTGGCACCAAAAGCAATAGCTGTCACCAGAATGGCCATGGGTAGACTCCTTGACTTGCCTCTGGGCCGTTCTGAGTGACAGCTGGCCTGTGCCCTGGCAGGCAGCCCTGAGCTCCTGGGTCTCCTCTGTCCTATCCTGACTGACGGTTGGCTAGCACGGTGACAGGTAGTTGGCGGCCCCCTCCTGACTGCTGGCCCTTCCTGACTGGCAGTCGGTGGGCGTCCTGGTGGGCAGCTGGCAGTGTGCTGTTGGCAGCTGACCAGTCCTGTCTGGCAGTCCATCATGGGCTGCCCTGGGGCAGGGACGGGGAACCCCTGGGGTCAACCCCGTCTGGCTCAGCCTCTGTCTCTGCCCTTCCGTGCAGGAGTGGAATTAGCCCTGCTCCACCGCTCCCCAGCCAGGGGGAGAAAGATGGCGACTGGGGGCTGGGGCTTGTTCTAAAAGCCTTTTGTCCTCACGGGATAGCAGGAGCCCCTGTCCTGCCACAGCAAGAGGCCTTTTGGGACCAGCAGTGCCCTCTGGGAGCTGGAGCCCGTGGCCCTGGGCTGGAGGAATTCGGGAAATGTTGGAATGGGTGCCTGGTTTGTCCCTGCTCATTCAGTATCGCTCTGCTTCCAACAAATAGTTCTTAAAGGCCAACCGCAGGTCAGGCAGTGGGGCTGCGGCCGTGAACTCGAGCAGGGGTTCCTCGGCACTGAGCTTTCAGCAGATTGTGGCGGGGGCCATGATGCATATTAGACGGGGTAGGGAGGCCTTGTGGGAAGTGATATGTGGGCCAGCACGCAGGCGAGGCTGGGGAGACGGGGAGGATGTTCCAGGCAATGGAAGACAGTGAGCAGCTGGAGTGAGGGCATGAGTGCCAGGGCCCCGGGCTCGGGAGAGGCCACATTGAAGAGCACATAATGGGCCTTGTAGGGATCTTGGATCTTTTCCCAAGGGAGAAGGTGCCAGAGCAGGGAGGAGCCATGATGAGGCCTGCATTTGAGAAAGGTCATTCCGGATGCAGACAGCCAGACTGTGGAAGATGCAGGTGGAAGCTGGGAGCCCCTCCATCATCCAGACAGGAGATGAGATGGCCAGGGTGGGCGGGGTCACTGTAAGGAATGGGCAGATCTGAGCTGGGTGAACAGGTCCGGGGTGGAGGCCTGGTCGCTGAAGAAGAAGCCTGGCCCCTCTGTGCAGGTGCCAGGGGCGGGTGCTCACCTCGTTAGTGCTTTGTACCTTGTGCCAGCCCCCCAGGCCAAGAAAGCCCCTTAGGAAAAAGAACAGGTCCCTGAGCCTGGGCTGGGAGGGGCTAACAGGGCAGGGAAGAAAGGCCAGTCCTGGTGGGAAGCCGAGGGTGGCGTGCTGGCCCAGGACCAAGGTACGACGTGGGGAGCAGCAGGTCATCCCTCTGCTAAAGGGAGGCTGAGGGTGGGATACTGGCCCAGGGCCAGGGTAGGATGGGGAGAGCAGCAGGTCATCCTCCCGC
The DNA here is from genome assembly GCF_007565055.1 of Rhinopithecus roxellana. Lineage (NCBI taxonomy): Eukaryota > Metazoa > Chordata > Mammalia > Primates > Cercopithecidae > Rhinopithecus > Rhinopithecus roxellana. The sequence goes on from NC_044560.1 coordinate 2,300,702, forward strand.
TACAGGGACATGGCAGAGGGCTGAGGGCCAGTGTGTGTCATGGAGTGCTGGCCAGGCGGAGGAGCTCCAGGTCTCAGTCCTCAAAGAGCCAAACATCGCCATGATAATGCCACGTGCTTCCATCATGCTGTAATGCTTCCAGGGCGCTGCTGAGTTTGCATCATGTGGTTCCTCCTACGTCACTCCTGGGAGGTGGGGCTGTGGCCCCTGCTTGTTGAAGAAATCAGGATTCAGGAAGCAGCCAGCACCCAGACCCAGCATGGAAGAGTGGAGCGGGACCTGGCCCCTGCCACCTGTGTTTCCAGGGCTGGGATCCTGAGATGAGGCTGCCCTGCTGGGGCCTGGGGCCCCAGGGGAGGCAGGAACAAGATCCCTGGACACCACCATCCTTCTCCTAGCTCTTCCTCCCCTGAGCTGTGCCCTTAGCTGGTTCTAAAAGGAGTTTGAGAACAGCCTGGGCAACATAGTGGGACCCTGTTTCTACAAAAAAATTAAAAATAATAAAATAAAATAAAATCAAAATTAGCAGGGCATAGGGATGAGCATCTGTAGTCTCAGCTACTCAGGAGGCTGAGGTGGGAAGATCGTTTGAGCCTGGGAGGTCAAGGTTGCAGTGAGCTATGATCGCACCACTGCACTCCAGCCTGGATGACAGAGCAAGACCCTGTCTCAAAAAAACAAAAAAAAGTAAGAAAGTGATATTAACCGCGATTCATCCCAGATTAGGAATCTTGTGCAGCTATGAACAAGAATGACTCAGATACGTTGGAGCCCGGGCTGCCCCGCGTGGCGCGGTTAGTAAACAGCTGCAGAGGAATGCGTGGTGGGGATCCTACTATTGTCAAAACAAGAGATTCCCTGTTGACACACACGCCCAGGTGTCCACACACTTGTGTGCATTTGTGAGTGCGGAGACCGTGGAGAAAAGGTCACCTGAGATATGGGGGGCGGGGTTGCGGCTGGGATGATTCACTCTTGGTCTATCTTTGTGTTTCCACTGGCTGCTGCCAACACAAGTCACTTTTATAGTTGCCAAAAGGGGATTTTAATGAAAGAATGAAAAGTGAGAATGGGAAACAGAGTCCAGGAGCTGAGAGCGCTGGCTTTGGGGTCAGAGTGACCTGGGTTGTTCAGTCACCACCAGCTTGGAGAAGTAAGGAGGTGACTGGCCCCTACCCCCAGCTGCGTCTCCCAAGCTGGAAGACCTTGCTGCTTCATGGATGACGGAAGTCACATGTGCCAGGTGCCTTGCACAGCCTGGGACTCTGCGTGGTCAGTGGCACTGTCACTATGGCCACGATTGTCCTCTGCCTTCCACCCCCAACCTGACTCCCTCTGAACTCTCTCTCCACAGCCCTGCCGCATCTGTCAAAGGGAAAGGGAGACTGAGGCAAGGAAGGGTCTTCAGAGACCAGACCCTGAGCCATCAGAGGCAGACCAAAGGCCTGGAGGCCACCCCAGGGTCAGGGAAGGAGGCCGGCCTCCCTTCCGAGGCTGGCTGGTCCATGTGTCTGGCTCCCGCCCAAAGCCAGGATGACAGATGGTCCCCACAGGAAAGGTCACCGTCTCCCGAGCAGTTGTGTGTTTGGCGAAGACGGGCGGGCGGGGCGCCTTCTGAGGCTGGCGGATGTCTGGCGTTCGGGGGCCTGCACCTCGCCGGCAACCGGACATTATTTTGGTTACTGAAGATGGGAAGGCTCCAGTCATAAATAACTGTCCGGCCATGTAGCCATCCTCTCCTGGCGCCCGGGCCCCAGGCCTCTTCAAGGCCAGTGTGTCCTTGCCTCAGGGCTTGGGCGGGAGGTCTGGTGGCGGGGCTCGGAAGCCCAGTGGGGAGGCGGGGGAGAGGGGAGAGGGGTCTCAGGGCCTGGGTTCAGAGCAAGGTTAGCCAAATAGTGGATAAATTAAGCGAGGGAACAGACAGCTCCCCTCACTGTGAACTTTTCACCCAGCTAACCTGCTCCTCACCCACTCTCAGGTGGCAGCGGCTCCCGCCCCGGGGCTGTCACCTCTCAGGGGGGTTGTCACCTGCCTCTTCCCCCACTGCCAGCCCAGGTGAGACTGAAGATGGAGGGCTCGGGGCAGACTCCCCAGCCAAGGCCCAGCAAGGAGCTGTCATGACCTCATCTGGAAGCTCAGGGCTTGGTCCAGCCTGAGGTCCACACTTGGGCAGGGTGGCCAAGCTTCCTCCCTCCCTCCATTCCTCCCTCTCCAATGCCCTCACCTGGCGAACCCCAGCATCTGCCCTTGACGGGGACAGGGGACCCCTTGTAGGGGGCCAGGGTCATTCCACCTGAAGTTGACCCTGGCGCTCCGGGGCTTCTCCCAGGCGTGACCCTCTTGCCCCACCCTTCTTTTCTTCGCTTGTTTCCAACCTGAGCCACCCCTAAGGGGCCAGCTCCACCTTCAGGGAAGAAGGGAAGAGCCCTTCCCTCTGGAAAAGTGGGTTCAGGGACTCCCAGGCAATCAATGGCCATGGCCTCAGGCTCCTGCCCCAAAGGTTTGTCCCTCAGTCACTGGAGCCCATCTGGACCAGGCATCATGGACACAAACCTCTAGGTAGCCACAGAGTGGGTGGCTTATGGGTTTGGGGGAGACAGTGGGAGTGTCCGATTCCCCCAAGAAGGAATGTCTGCAGGAGAGCAGGACGAGACCTGGCAGTCTGGTCACAGGGCCCGGCCTCCAGCCGCCCTCCTCTGCCAATCTCCTCCACTGCTAGCTGCCCAGCTCAGATCCTCAGATGGTTCCCCAAGAAGATGCAGGGCCCAAATGCACGGGGAGTTGGGCTGGGGCTAAGGGTGACCCGGGTGGGCACAGGAGGACGCCCTGGGGCCCTGCGAGTGGTCTGACGTCCCTTCACTCCACGGCACTGGGTGGCTGAGGCATGCTGAGCACTGGACTGGTGCCCGCCTCCACAGAGGGGAGAGTGACAAAGAGGGGACAGGAGGTGGCAGACAGATGTGGGCACAGACCACCCACAGGGCAAATGCCAGGTGGATGGAATCCTTGGAGGGCAGCTTTGGTGAGGGCTGTCAGCAGAGGCCTCTCAGAGGAGGTGGCCTTTGAGCTGAGGTGCGAATGACAGGAGGGACACCTGTGTAAGGAGAGTGGTGTGAGCTGAGGTCGAGAGCTGGGCAGCGCAGATGCACAGGGCCACTGGGCACTGTTATGGGCCAGGAAGTAGCAGGGAGGGGCCACGCCAAGGTCATGAGCTGAGATTCGCCCTTGGGCTTCTTGGTAGATTGCCCTCCTGTTGTCGAATTGAGGTGACTCCATCTCCCTAACGAGGGCACCCTCTGATCCTGCCCACTACAGGGAGGCTCGTCACTGGGAGCCAGTCCTTCTGGCTCTGTCATTTCCCATCCTGGCTTCAGGCCCTGCAGTCTCAGTTTGGGTTTCTGTAAAATGGGAATTCAGTATCAACCTTCTCCAGGACTGAGGAGGAGAAAGAAAAAATGCAGCTGCTTGGGAAGCGAGCATCCCCCGGAGAGAGGGTGGAGGAGGAGGAACTGTGCTTGCAGCTTGGGAAGCAGGCGGGAGCATTTGGCCCCCGTTCTCACAGTCACAGACGTTCCAACGTGGCCAACACCCCGTGGAGGAAATGAAAACCCGAATGCTTTGTTCCTGCCATCTGTAACTTTCTTCTCTCCCTGGGGAGGCATTTGGTGCTGATGGGCCTGAGGTCGCTGTAGGAAGGGAGGATCGGACCATCCCTGGTGCCCTCTAACCCCTGAGGTCTATATTTCTGGGATTGGGGGCCCACAGGCTGCCTACTCCTTGGCTGGGCCCAGAGCTATCCTTCCCATGAAACAAATGTACCCAGTTTGGGGCCAATCATGTCAAGAACACAATCCCTAGAGCTGTGTTCCTAAGAGTGGGGCTCCGCTGCCCAGACTAGTCACACTGTCCTGCCCCATCCTTCCGGGGTCAGGAGCCTGCCAGCTCCTGGACGGGGACCTAATGGGATGAACCCTGTGGTCATTACCCCATCATCATGGGCTATGGCCAGGGAGGTGGGGAACTTGGGCCTAGGGTGGAAAGGATGAGACTCTGGCTCTCCTATGAAGAGGTGTCTGATTTCAGGAATCTTCCTGTGACTCTATAAACCATCACCCTTGTTTACTAACATGTAATTAGCTCTATGTTTTCTTCCTTTTTTTTTTTTTTTTTTTTTTTGAGACATAGTCTGTCTCTGTGGCCCAGGCTGGAGTGCAAGGGCGTGATCTCGGCTCACTGCAACCTCTGCCTCCCGGGTTCAAGTGATTCTCCTGCCTCAGCCTCAGGAGTAGCTGGAATTATAGGTGCATGCCACCATGCCTGGCTAATTTTTATATTTTTTTAGTAGAGTCAGGGTTTAGCCATGTTGGCTAGGCTGGTCTCAAACTCCTGACCTCAGGCAATCCACCCGCCTCGGTGTCCCAAAGTGCTGGGCTCTATTTTTTCTAATTGGAAAAATGATACAGCAAGGCACGGTGGCTCATGCCTGTAATCCCAACACTTTAGGAGGCTTGAGTCCAAGGCTTCAAGACCAGCGTGGGCAACATGGTGAAATCCCGTCCCTACAAAAAGTACAAAAATTGGCCAGGCACGGTGGCTCATTCCTGTAATCCCAGCACTTTGGGAGGCCAAGGCAGGCAGATCACAAAGTCAGGAGATCGAAACCATCCTGGCCAACATGGTGAAACCCCGTCTCTACTAAAAATACAAACATTAGCTGGGTACGGTTGCACATGCCTATAATTCCAGCTACTTGGGAGGCTGAGGCAGGAGAATCACTTGAACCAGGGAGTCAGAGGTTGCAGTGAGCCAAGACTGCACCACTGCACTCCAGCCTGGGCGACAGAGCAAGACTCCATCTCAAAGAAAATAATAAAAATAAGAAAGTATAAAAATTAGCTCAGAAAAAAAAAAAAAGTTAGCTCGGCGTGGTGGCAGGCACCTGTAGTCCCAGCTACTCGGGAAGCTGAGGCTGAGGTAGGAGGATCGCTTGAGCACCGGAGGTCGAAGTTGCAGTGAGCCAAGATTGTGCCACTGCCTGGGCAACTGAGTGAGATCCCGTCTCAAAATAAAGAAACAAAAATGATACATAATTATTTTTGTTTTTATTTTGGTTTTTGAGACGAAATCTCTCTCTTGTCCCCCAGGCTGGAGTGCAGTGGTGCAATCTCAGCTGACTGCAACCTCCGCCTCCCGGGTTCAAGCAATTCTCCTGCCTCAGCCTCCTGAGTTACTGGGATTACAGGTGCCTGCCACCATGCCGGGCTACTTTTTGTATCTTTAGTAGAGACGGAGTTTCTCCCTGTTGGCCAGGCTGGTCTCAAACTCCTGACCTCGGGTGATCCACCTGCCTCGGCCTCCCAAAGTGCTGGGATTACAGGCATGAGCCACTGTACCCGGCCGATACATAATTATTTTTTTAAATTAAAATAATGCCAAAATGCATTCAGATCTAGGCTGAGATTTCCCTGCATCAAGGTGATTTGTTTCCCCCAACTACCTCATTAAGCCTGTGGCTGTCACAGAGGAAGCCCTCCATTCAGATGTGTTGAATGAAGGAAGGAAGGACGGAAGGGAAGAAGGAAGGGATCACAAGTTAAACTTACGTGATCCTTCAAAGAGAGCTGACTACTTTAAAAATGGGTCACTGCGGTCATCACCATCCTGCTTTCCAGAGAAACAGGTTCTTCCTGAAGCTGTGCCCACCCGCGGTGGGATTTCCCCCGGGGACCGTGACCTTTCCGCTTCCTGTCTTTCCCACAGTTCCCCGGCCAGGGGCTTCCCAGAGCAGATGGTCTGTCCATGGGCTCATTGTTTTAAAATATTTATTCAGTATTATTACAAAGATGATATCGACAAGAAAGGAAAAAATAAAAAAAAAAAGGGCACTCACCAAGTACCCAAGTTTTTCAATCGTTTTTATAATTGATGATTTTTGCTTAACACTTTCATGGATGTTTGTTGTATTTCCGCATAACCTTTACATTTCTCCCTTTACATATCATTTGAATAGCTTTCGACTATTCCTTCACGCAGTTTTACCGTATTTTTGGAAAGTTTTTTTTGATAGTGGATGTTTCGGTTGTTTCCAGTTTTTTTGCCGCTGACAATAACGCAACCGTGCATGTTTGAATGGCTCTGGCCTTTTGCATCTCGTAAACCTTTTCCTTGGGATGAATTCCAATAGAGAATCACTGGGATGGAAACATCGTTTTATGACTTTCTTTCTCTGGATGTTAGTTAATTTCTAGGTACATAGCAATTCACAATACCTTCAACAGCAGAGTGAGTACCTAAATTTCTCTGCATGCTTCACAATCCTGGATGTGGCCTTAAGAACACTTTTTGTTTTCCTGGTGCAGTGGCTCATGCCTGTAATACTAGCACTTTGGGAGGCTGAGGCAGGAGGTTCACTTGAGTCCAGGAGTTTAAGACCAGTCTGGGCAACAGAGGGAGATAGGGAGGCCCTTTTTCTACCAAAAAAAAATTAAAATTAGCCAGGCGTGGTGGCACATGTGGGCGGTTCTGTCCATGGTCCCACTGAGATGGGCAGATTGCACTAAGCCATGATCACACCACTGGACTCCAATCTGGGTGCCAGAGTGAGACCTTGTCTCAAATCCCCCCCCCCCCCCCGCTTTTTTTTTTGTTCATTTTGTAAATATAAAATAGTCTCTTAATGTTGCCTTAGTTTCCCCCTCTTTGATGATGAGTGAAGACAATCACGTGAACGCATAGCACGTGAGCTTGCCATGTTAATTAACCTCTGAGCCCCAACCGGGTCAGACATAAACTGGGAATAATGCCATTTCCAGATGGTAAGTTTTTCTTTTTGCCAATTCAGCCAATCATTTGATCTTTATTTGTTTATTTATAGGAGCTTTAGATACATGCAGTACTCTCAGAATAGCAAAATCAAAACATGGTCTCTGCCCCAAGAACTTACGACCTATTTCCGTATTGCCAGTGTCTCTCAGAACTACCCTCAATGAGTTTTAGGAGTAGCTTGAATGTACAATAGTGATTACGTCATCTGCAGAACACCGACGCCTCAGAAATAAATTAATTTCATCTCAGATGTAGTCATCAGGGTTGTGACTATGTAAACAGTTTTCATCATTTCATACCTGAATGAATGATTTATATTCTGCAGAAAACTGGTTGGTTGGAGAGATTTAATTAAAACAGGAATGCAGGAATTTTCTTGGGACAAACGAGGATTATAGAACTTCATAAACATTACAGAAAAAAATTAGAAACATGTACATTTGTTGGTTGGATCTTTCTTTCTTTCTTTCTTTCTTTCTTTCTTTCTTTCTTTCTTTCTTTCTTTCTTTCTTTCTTTCTTTCTTTCTTTCTCTCTCTCTCTCTCTCTCTCTCTCTCTCTTTCTTTCTTTCTTTCTTTCTTTCTTTCTTTTCCTTCCTTCCTTCCTTCCTTCCTTCCTTCCTTCCTTCCTTCCTTCCTTCCTTCCTTCCTTCCTTCCTTCCTTCCTTCCTCCCTTCCTCTTTCATTTTTTTGAGACAGGGTCTCACACTGTTGCCCAGGCTAAAGTATGGTGGCGTTATCATGGATGGCTCACTCAACTTCCTGGGCTCAAATGATCCTCCCACCTCAGCCTTCCCAGTAGCCGGGACCACTAGTGAGTGCCGCCATCCCTGGCTAATTATTTGTAGAGATGAGATCTCGCTATGCTGCCCAGGCTGCTCTTGAACTCCTGGGCTTGAGTAATTCTCCTACCTCGGCCTCCCAAAGTGCTGGTATTAGAGGTGGGAGCCACTGTGTCTGGTCATTTGACTGGATTTTCTTGCTATACTCCCTGTGATAATTGAGATGTAAAACTCTCTTCAGTGTCTACAACAGATAAGCATTCAATGAATGCCGACTACCCAACTCCAGTTTCTTCATATGTAAGTGATTCTTTCACGTCCTCTGTTCATCTACATTAAACTCAATGTTTTTCTTGTTTATTTTAATGAATTCTTTATATATTGTAGCTACTCTTTCGCTTCCTGTTTCCTGACATTTACTTTGTTCACAAAATTTAGAATGTTGGAAATATTTCATGTCCTGGGTTACATTAGAGTCACACTCCTGCTGTTCTACCCCCGCCCCACCAACTCTCTAAGACTCAGTGGGCTGAAATGACAGCCGGGAGGTTTACCAGTTGGAGCAATTTAGTTGATTTCGTCCTGGGCTCAGGCAGCTTTCCCTGATGTCATTTGTTCCCTGGGGATTTGGCTCACTGAAGCACACAGAATAATTCTTCTGGAATGAAAGGACTTAGAACCTCCTCATTCAGAGGGTCTCTTGCCTTAAACTCTATTCTTGTTCTTGCTTTTTTTCCTTTTGCAGCAAACTCATTCATTTATCAAATATCTAACGAGAGCATTCTAGGTGCAAGACTTTGAATTTTGGGACACAATGGTGAACAAAACAGACATGTCCCTGCCCCAGCGGAGTTCACAGTTTCCTGGGAGACGCACACTGGCTAGTGCCATCCAGTCCAGAGTGCTCATCAGGCACTTACCATGTGCCAGGCTGTCCTCATCAGGCACTTACCATGTGCCAGGCTGTCATCAGGCACTTACCGTGTGCCAGGCTACCTTCTGGGCCTGGGGCCAGACAGGTGAGCAGAGATGGTCCCTACCATCAGGAACTTATCATCAACACAAATCCACGAAACATGACATTTAACATGCTCAAAGTTGCAAAGGAAGGGCTGGCAGAGCCACGTGGACTACGGCACAGGGAGGGACTTACTCTGACCGGCAGTCTGCCAGGAGGGGTGTCAGTCATGGAAGGCTTCCCTGAGGAAGCGACACGTGCCATGAGCTCTGATGGCTGACTTAGAATTAACCGGGCAAATGGGGACAAGACTTTTGACACAAAGGCAATTATACACACAAAGCACTTGGGGTGGGAGGAAACAGTTTTAAGGGCCCACTCAGGGCTGGATGCAGGGTGGGGCACTGGGATTCTTGGGGGCAAAAGGCTGGGTTTCTCCTCCTCTGTGAATCAGAGTTTGGGGGACGCGTCTCCTGATTTAGCCCACTCTCAGAGCCCTGATCCACCTCCCGGGCAGCTCATCTTTTGTCTGGTGGTGGGGAAAGGCTGTTGGGGAAGCTGAGGGGCAGAAACCTGATTTTGGAGGGCCCATGGCAGAGAGTAAGGGAGGGCCACATGGAGCCCCACGGTCACCCTGCTACTTTCTCTGACCTCAGCTGCGGCTTGGCCTCCCGCCCTTCGGGAGTTCACAGGGAGGTGAAATCTGCAAGCGGAGGCTGGTTTCTTCCCCTCCTGGGAGGACTGAGCTGTCCAGACAAGGCCCGGGAAGGCCTCTTCCTCCCCTTCCAGGGCTTTCTGGGATCCGATGAGCCATTTGTCCAGCTCTGTCCTCTCCCCTCCCCAGCTCTGGGGACAGAGCAGCTGGGACTGCCAAGACTGTCCTGTTCCTGAGGTAGGTCCCCACACCTGGAGACCCAGGGGCTGAGGCCGGCCCCTGCACCTCCTCCAAGCCGCTGAGCTCAACTGCACTCTGTAGCCCCAAGAGGGCATGGGAAAGGCTGCCCCCGCCCTCCCCGCCTTGAGCACTTCATGGCTGGCGAGGCGCACGCTGCAAACCAGGCTCTGGCGCTTTGCCTTTGCGAGCACTGGGGGCTGTCACTTCCGACCCTGTCCTTGCAGGGAAATTCCAGCCCACAGCTCAGGGCCTCGGAAGCAGCCACATAGACTTTGGAGCCAGGCAGCTCTGGGTTGGAGTCCCTGACCTGTCTCACTCTCTGCAGGACACTGGGCACATTTACCTCTCTGAGCCTCAGTTTCTCCATGTGTAAAAAGGGGTCTACTCCTAAGTCGCAGAGCTGTGGTACTTACGGTGGCAGCTGGTGACAATTCCTGGCAGTGGGAGTGGGTGGGTTCCTTACCACCAGTGACTCCTCTCAGAGTCATTCAACCCAGGCATGGGTACTGGGGAGATGGTCAGTATCACCCAGGTAAACTGAGGCCTCACGTGTAGGAGTCTGCTTTCTGGAAGGAAGGTTCTGCCAGAAAGTCTCATTTCAAAAGAACCCAGGGATGGAGATATAAGCAGGATTCGCCTCTGACAGATGAGGAGAGGTTCAGAGAGGTTGGCAAACTCACTCAAGGTTGCACAGCAAGTAAAAGGCCCAGCGAGGATCCTCCAGAGGTTGCTGGACCAGGGAGCCCATCCTCTGCACCATCAGGAGGGGTCCAGTGCTGGGCCCTGAAGCCAGGAGCCTGAGAGGACGTTCTCAGCACCAGCTCCGCCTGCAAGCCCAGGATTTCCCACCCCATGCACCCCACCCGGGACCCCAGGACAGTGTCCCCCGCACACTGGGCTCTGGCCCCAGCCTGCCTCTGGGAACTTGGCGTTGGAGTTGGGGGAGGGTGAAGGAGGGAAAGGCGGCCCTCAGAGCTGTCCCGGAGAGGGGAGCCGTTTGGCGTGAGGGCTGGGCCAGGCCGGCCTCCTTTGTTGCAGGCTGACGGAACGGTGCGGCCACCACACACTTCAGCTGCCAACTCGCCGCGGTCACTCAATCCATCACTGAGGGCGGGGGCTCCCGGCCCTGCTGGCTCCTGGCCGCTCGGCCTGCAGTGTTGTTTTAGTCTGACTCGGGCTGTGAGATAAACGGGGCATGAACCGGCCCCCTGGCAGGGGGTCAGCCCCTTCTGCCCTCATTAAAGTGCCAATCAAGAAGAGGAATGGAGACGCTGAGTGAGCTCAGCCCTCTCGGCCAAGGGGGCAGGAGCCGGTTCCCCCACCACGGATGCCTGGAGAATTCCATCCAGGGCCTGCGGGCGTCTAGTTGCAACACACCCAAGGCAGCCAGCCCTTGCTGTTCCCTTCCCTTCCCAAGCCTGCCTGTGTGAGCAGCAGGTTGGGTGGGTACTTGCCGCTTTGGGTTTCCAGCTCCCCCAACTGGAAGGGAAATTCAAAGCGGCAAGTACCCACCCACCCCCTGCTGACACTGGCAGGCTTGGCTTGCTGTTTGGTTTTCTGCGGCAATGTCACAAACCACCCCAAAACTTTATGGCTTAAAACAATTATCTTCAGGCACGGTGACTCACGCCTGTAAAACTAGCAATTTGAGAGGCCAAAGTGGGAGGACTGCTTGAGGTCAGGAGTTCGAGACTAGCCTGGCCAACATAGTGAGATCCCATCTCTATCAAAAAATATAAAAATTAGCTGGATGTAATGGTGCACACCTGTAGTCCCAGCCCAGGAGGCTGAGGCAGGAAGATCACTTGAGCCCAGGAGTTCAAGGCTGCACTGAGCCACTTGCACTCTAGCCTGGGCCATAGAGCAAGACCCTCTATCAAGAAACCAAACCAAACCAACCAACCAAACATAAAAACACCCAGCCATTTGATGATCTCGTTTGAACCTGAGGGTGGACAGGGCTCAGCTACGTGAATCATCTGCTCCATCATCTGCTGAGGTAGTGGCTGGAGGGGCCGTCAGCTGGGGCTCTTCTGGGCTGAAGGGTTCAACACGGCTCAGGCACATGGCATCTTTGTGGGGACACCAAGAAGGCTAGGACACCCAGTTCACGAAGATGGCTGTGCCCATCTCTCTGTCCCTGTGGAGTCTCGGGGCCTCTCTCCCTGTCTTACGTAGTCTCTCCACGTGGTCTGTCCTGCAGGGTAGCCAGAGTATTCAGTGACTTGGGGCTCCCAAAAGCACAGGAGTAAAGATGCTAGGCCTTCATAAGCCTTTGGCCTGGAACATGGCACAGAGGAACGTCTGCCCCATCCTAAAGCAAGTCAGGGACCAGCTCTCTTTTCTCCTGGGTACTCTGCCTAGAGGGCAAGTGGATCAGCAGCCTCTTGGGGTGTGGGATAAGGTGGCTGGAATTCTCTCTCTCTCTCTCTCTCTCTCTCTCTCTATATATATATATATATACACACACACACACACACACATACACACACACTCCACAATTCTTCAGTTCTCTGGAAGAATCCCCTCAAAGTCTATAACAAGGTATTCACAAAAACCTAATTAATAGTATGCTTTCATATTTATTTTACATATTAAATAAAAATAATAATTGGACCAGGTGCAGTGACTCGCACCTGGAATCCCAGCCCTTTGCTAGGCCAAGGCAGGCAGATCACTTGAGGATCTGCCAGGAGTTCAAGACCAGCCTGGGCAACATGACAAAACCCTGTCTCTACGAAAAATTAGCCAGGCATGGTGACATGTGCCTGTAGTCCCAGCTACTCGGGAGGCTGAGGTGGGAAGATCGCTTGAGCACAGGAAGCAGAGGCTGCAGTAAGCCGGGATTGCACCACTGCCCTCCAGACTGGGAGACAGAGTGAGACTGTCTCAATAATAATATTAATAATAATAATAATAATTGTTACCATTGCTTAAGAACTTATGCCAAGCATTGTTCTAAGCTATTATAGGTTATTTAATTCTCCTGATAGCCCTATATAGGGATGATATAACTGTTACCCTTGCTTTGCATGTGTCTAAGGTAAGTGGCTAAACTGTAACAGACTCCCAAATATTTAGTAACTCAAACACAATAGAGGTTTATATCTCGCTCTCTTAAGGAAAGATCAGCACTCCTGGTGGGCAGGCAGCCCTCCTCCCTTTCGTGTCTCATAGATCCAGGCTCCATCCATCCTGTGACCCGGCCCCCAACCTCTGGTCCCCAGTAGTGCATAGATCACTCTGGCAGCTATATGAAGACTGGGCCATGGATGGTGTGTGCAGCCGTGGGCAAGCAGAGGGGTTTGGGATATTGCCCATTTGCCTTCTAAATTTCCTCTCCCTTTGTTCATCCTGCTGTCTGCCCTGGGAGGCTGCCCTCTGTGAACTATATCAGTGGGCTCCCCAACCCTCCAGCTTCCAGTTAGGCTCAGCCAGTGGGAGACACAGCAGGAGATCAGAGGAAAAGAGGAGAGGGGAGGGTATTGATTTCCCTGGCTCTCTGTCTCCATTAGGCTGTATTTTGGAAGTAGCTGACTTTTTCTACCAAAGGCTAGCGGCTCCTATCGGGGGCCAGCAGCTTTAACTCTCACCCATCTTAGGGATGGTAAGAGGATATGTCACCATCTCTTGTTGGTATCCCTGATCCCACCCACAGCTTGTGATCAGCCCGTCTGCTAACCTCTCTGCAATCTCTGTATCTGTCAGAGGATACAGCTCATCTACATTCTGCAGTGGTCTCAGCTGGCACAGGAGGCAAAGGAGGAGGCAAGGAAGCATTGAGAATACTACAGTAATAATGCAGGAGGGAGATGATGGTGGGGTAGCTTTCCAAGGTCAGGCCAACAGGATTTTCTGATGGATTGCATATGGCGTTTGAATAAAAGAGAAGTTTCCAGGATGATTCCAAAATGGTTGGCTTGAGCAACTGGGAAAATGGAGTTATTTATTAAGATGGGTAAGACCAAGGGAGAGGCAGGTTTGGTCAGTTTTGGACATGTTAAGTAAGGGATGCTTTTTAGACTTCTAAACAGAGACATTGAGAGGCAGATGGAGCTTTGAGTTTGAATTTCAGGGCAGAAATTCAGGCTGTAGATAAGACTTTGAGAACTGCCCGTATACAGATGATATTTAAAGCCATAGGACTCATGAGATAACCAAGGAGAGTTTGAGTGAGGTCTTATAGTGAATGCTGTGACTCTCCAACATTTGGAGGCCGGGAAGATGAGAACAAAGAATAATGAGTGAAGTAGGAGGAAAATGAAGGAATTGGGTTTTCTGGAAGCTAAGTAAAAAAAAAAAAAAAAAAAAAAAAAAAAAAAAAAAAAAAAGTTTCAAGAAGGAGAGAGTGGCTGGGCGCAGTGGCTCACTCCTGTAATGCCAGCACTTTGGGAGGCCAAGGCGGGCAGATCACAAGACCAGGAGATCGAGACCATCCTGGCTAACACGGTGAAAAACCGTCTCTACTAAAAGTACAAAAAATTAGCCAGGCATGGTGGCACATGCCTGTGGTCCCAGCTACTCAGGAGGCTGAGGCAGGAGAATCGCTTGAACCCAGGAGGTGGAGGTTGCAGTGAGCCAAGATCGTGCCACTTGGTGGCACTGCAGCCTGGGAGACACAGTGAGACTCCATCTCAAAACAAAAAAAAGAAGGAGAGTGCTCAACCATGACAAATACAGCTTTTATTCAGATTAGATAAGGCCTTATCATGGAGGTTAGAATTTGAAATATGAATGTCATTGATTATCTGGAAACGGTGAGGTTGTGGGGATGAAAGCTGAATTGGAAAGGGCTCAGAGAAGAGGAGAAATTTCTGGTTCTATTCATGGCAGAGTAGCTGGTATTGGACAAATCTGCCTGTCATAAATAACTGCAAAAATGGTCAAAATATATGAGACAGTTATTGGGCATTGGACTGCAGGCAATGCCATGCTACAATCCTTTAAAAAAAGGAAATACACAAGGCTTGTGGTAATTTTCAAACTGTGGTACCAGGAAGAGGATTACAAGCAGAGAGTCGCGGTCTCTCTGGGTAGAGAAAAGGAAGCTCAGGGTTCAGGGCAGCAAAAACAGCTAGAATTTGTGGGCAGATTACCAAAAAGGAGGGAACCACAGAGAAATCCAGAAAGGCTACCATTCAGAAGTAAAGACCATACCTTAGGAGTAAGGGCTTCATCCTAAAACTGTGAGTAAAACTGAAATAGAACTACCCTAACGAAGTCTAAAATCAATCTTTAACAAAATCAAGACAATCCACCAGTTACTTAACTGCCAGAAAAAAATTTTTAATACTCTTCAGGGGATACTATCATAATCCAGAGTTTCTACAATGAGGAACTCAAAATGTTTAGCGTATAATCAAAAATTACTAGACATGTAAAGAAGCAGGGAATGTGACCCATGACAAGAGAAAAAAAAAGCAGTCAATAGCAGCAAACTCAATATAATCCAGATGCTGGAATGAGCAGACAAAGGCATTAAAATATATAAATACATTAAAGGATCTAGTGGAAAGGGAGACAAAACATGTGAGCAGATGGGGAAATTCAACATAGAAATGAAAACCTTTAAAAATAATTTTGAAAATTACGCATGTATTTATTTGTAGAGATACGGTCTCTCTATGTTACCCAGGCTGGTCTTGAGCTCCTGGTCTCAAGCAATCCTCCGAAAGTACTAGGATAACAGGCGTAAGCCACCATGCTTGACTGAAATGAAAATTTTTAAGTGGAAATTCTAGAACTGAAAAATACAGAATCTGAAATAAAAATTTTTTGGAAGTGCTTAATAGCATATCAGACATGACAAAATAAAGAATCTATGAACTCAAGACAAGTCAACAGAAATTATCAAAACTGAGGCACACGAAGAAAGAAAGAATAATCAAATAAGACACAACAAAGCATTCAAAAATGTAGGACAATATTAGATGAGCTAATATGCTTTTATTTGGAGTTGCAGAATGAAAGAGAGAGAAAATGGGACAAAGAAAATATTGGAAGAGGTAATGGCCACTTTCCAAAATGGATGAATTGTAGCAACCCACAGATTCAAAAAGCTCAGCACATCCTAAACAGGATAAATACAGAAATACTATACCTAGACCATCAGAGTGAAACTACTAAAAACTAAGGACAAAGAAAGCATTCTTAAGAATCGGCTGGAGAAATACGGACACATCACATCCAAGAGAACAAAAATAAGAATTATGGCTGACTTCTGATCAGAAACTTTAGAAACCAAAGATAATAGAATGATATATTTAAAGTGCTGAAGGAATGTAGAATTCTTCATCCTGTGACAACATCCTTTAAAACTCAAGGTAAAATAACGACATTTTCAGGAAAACAAAAATTGAGATAAGCCAGGTGTGATGCCTCACGCCTATAATCCCAGCATTTTGGGAGGCCGAGGTGGGAGGATCACTTGAGCCCAGGAGTTCGAAACCAGGCTGGGCAATAAAGTGAAACCTCATCTTAACAAAAAATCTAAAAAATTAGCCAGGTGTGGTGATGCATGCCTGTAGTCCTAGCTATTCAGGAGGCTGAGGTGGGAGGATCGTTTTAGCCCAGGAGGTTGAGGCTGCAGTGAGTAGTGACTGCACCACTGCACTCCAGCCTGGGTGACAGAGCAAAACTCTGTCAAAACACACACACACACACACACACACACACACACACACACACAAACAAACACTAAAGAACATTATTTAGGTGACCCGAATGGAATCTTAGATCTTTGGGAAGAAATAAAAAACACCAGAAATGGTAAATAAGTAGGTGTTTATAAACATTTAAGGCCAGGCACAGTGGCTCACGCCTGTAATCCCAGCACTTTGGGAGGCCAAGGCGGACGGGTCACCTGAGGTCAGGAGTTCAAGACCAGTCTGACCAACATAGCAAAACCCCGTCTCTACCAAAAATACAAAAATTAGCCAGGCGTGCTGGCAAGCGCCTATAGTCCCAGCTACTCAGGAGACTGAGGCAGGAGAATCGCTTGAACCCGGGAGGTGGAGGTTGCAGTGAGCTGAGATGGCGCCATCGCACTACAGCCTGGGCAACAGAGCGAGACTCCATCTTGGAAAACAAAACAAAACAAAACAAAACAAAAACCTACCAACGTATGAAAGCAAAAATATTAACGATGAATAGTGGTGTTTATAACAACGGTAGAAATAAAATATATGACAACAATTGCACAAAGAGAAGGAAAAGTGTAAATGAAGCTATTCTGTTCAAAGTTTTTACATAATATGGAAAATGATATACTATCCATTCAAGGCAGTCTATGATAAATTAAAGATGAATATTGCAATCTCTAGAGCACACTAAACAAATAAACAACAAGAAAGTTTAAACAAACAAACACTAAGCAAACAACAAGGAGGTTTAAAAGTCAGTGGAGATATTAAGTGTCAATGTAAGTTCACTGACTGTGAGAAACAAACCACAGTGTTATGGGATGTCAGTAGTGGGGGAAGTCGTGGGCGGAGAGGGACGGGGACATATGAGAATTCTCTGTGCTTTCTACTCAATCTTGCTGTGAACCTGAAACTCCTCTCAACAATAAAGTCTATTTTTTTAAAAAAGCCAAGAGAGCACATACAAGACAATTCTAAAATACACTTAATCCAAAATAAGAAAGAAAAGTAAAAAAACAAAGAAACAAGGAACAGATGAAACGAATGGCAGACATATGGAAAATGGTAGATGGTAGACTCAACCCCAGCACGCCAATAATTACATCAAATGTAAACAGACCACAAGTGAAAAACAGAGAATATCACATGGGCTACAAGAACAAGACCCAATGATATGCTCTTCTCTAAGAATATGAACACCAAAATAAAGAAAGTAAAAAGAGGCCGGGCGCGGTGGCTCAAGCCTGTAATCCCAGCACTTTGGGAGGCCGAGACGGGCAGATCACGAGGTCAGGAGATCGAGACCATCTTGGCTAACCTGGTGAAACCCTGTCTCTACTAAAAAATACAAAAAAAGAAAAAAAAAAAAAAAACTAGCCGAGCGAAGTGGTGGGCGCCTGTAGTCCCAGCTACTCGGGAGGCTGAGGCAGGAGAATGGCGTAAACCCGGGAGGCGGAGCTTGCAGTGAGCTGAGAGGCGGCCACTGCACTCCAGCCTGGGCGACAGAGCGAGACTTTGTCTCAAAAAAAAAAAAAAAAAAAAAAAAGAAAGTAAAAAGAATGGGGAGAAAAGGTATGGCATATAAACACTAATCAAAAGAATGCTTGTGTGGCTATATTAATATCAGACAAAGAATACTTCAGGACAAATAATATTACCGGAAATAAAGACCATTTCATAACAAAAAAATCAATTCATCAAGAGGACATAATCTAAATGTACATGAGCCCAGCTCAATACATGAAGCAGGCTGGGTGCACTGGCTCATGCCTGTAATCCCAATACTTTGGGAGGCCAAGGCATGAGGATCACTTGAACCCAGGATTTTGAGAACAGTCTGGGCAACATAGCAAAACTCCGTTTCTATAAAAGATACAAAAATTAGACAAGCATGGTGGCATGTGCCTGTAGTTCCAGCTACTCGGGAGGCTGAGGTGGGAGGATCATTTGAGCCCAAGAGGCAGAGGTTGCAGTGAGTTGAGATTGTGCCACTACACCCCAGCCTGGGCAAGACAGCCAGATCCTGCCTGTGATGGTTCATATTGCGTGTCAACTTGATTGGATTGAAGGATGCAAAGTATTGTTCCTGGGTGTGTCTGTGAGGGTGTTGCCAGAGGAGATTAACATTTGAGGTAGTGGACTGGGCGAGGCAGACCCACCCTCAATCTGGGAAGGCACCATCTAATGAGCTGCCAATGTGGCTAGGATAAAAGCAGGCAGAGGAACTGTGGAAGAACCAGACTGGCTGAGTCTTCCAGCCTCCATCTTTCGCCCATGCTGGATGCTTCCTGCCCTCAAACACTGGACTACAAGCTCTTCAGCTTTTGGACTCTTGGACCTACACCAGTGGTTTGCCAGGGACTCTCGGGCCTTTCGCCACAGGCTGAAGGCTACACTGTCAGCTTCCCTACTTTTGAGGTTTGGGACTTGGACTGGCTTCCTTGCTCCTCGCCTTGCAGACGGCCTATTGTGGGACTTTACCTTGTGATCGTGTGAGTCAATACTGCTTAATAAATTCCCCTCCATATATACATCTATCCTATGAGTTGTGTCCCTCTAGAGAACCCTGACTAATACACTGTCTAAAAAAAAAAAAAATACATGAAGCCAAAACTGACAGAACTCAAAGAAGAAATCAAGAACTGCACCATCATAACTGGAAATTCTAACACTCCTCTCGGAGATACTGACAGAGCAAGCATACGTAACAAATCATTAGCAATATGGAGGGTTTGCAACAGAGACTATGAGAAGAGAAGGCAGAGGGAGAAACTTCAATCTTTTGAGAAACTGTACTTTAAAGAGAGCCAGGCCGGGCGCAGTGGCTCACGCCTGTAATCCCAGCACTTTGGGAGGCCAAGGCAGACGGATCACCTGAGGTCAGGAGTTTAAAACAGCCTGACCAACATGGCAAAACCCTGTCTCTACTAAAAATACAAAAGTTAGCTGGGCGTGGTGGTGTGTGCCTGTCATCCCAGCTACTGGGGAGGCTGAGGCAGGAGAATCGCTGGAACTGAGGGGTGGAGGCTGCAGCTAACTGAGATCAAGCCAATGCACTCCAGTCTGGGAGACAGAGCAAGACTCAATCTCAAAAAAATAAATAAGTAGGCCGGGCGCGGTGGCTCAAGCCTGTAATCCCAGCACTTTGAGAGGCCGAGACGGGCGGATCACGAGGTCAGGAGATCGAGACCATCCTGGCTAACATGGTGAAACCTCGTCTCTACTAAAAAATACAAAAAACTAGCCGGGTGAGGTGGCGGGCGCCTGTAGTCCCAGCTACTTGGGAGGCTGAGGCAGGAGAATGGCGGGAACCCGGGAGGCGGAGCTTGCAGTGAGCTGAGATCCGGCCACTGCACTCCAGCCTGGGTGACAGAGCGAGACTCCGTCTCAAAAAAAAAAAAAAAAAAAAAAAATAAGTAAAAATAGCTAAAATAAAGAGAGCAAAGAATTGAGCAGTGGCTGGATTGGTGTACAGGATCAAGGGTGGATTAAGAGGGGAAAGTAACAGTGTGTTTGGGTGCCGGTGGGGCTATCCAGGAGGGGTGGATCCAGGAGGGATCCAGTAGTGGGATCTGGCGACTGGGGACAGTGAGTGGACAGCTTTAGATACAGCGTTTTTCAGTAGGCAAGAGAGGACAGGATGCTGGGCATAGGCAGGAGAGTCAGCCTGAAGGGGAGCTGTGTTCATGTGTCAGGGGGACAGAGCTGGAGAAGGGGACTCTTCCCCAAGGTGGTGACAGCCTGAGCCTCTGGGCCCTGCTCTGTGGCCAGGCCTCCTGAAAATGGGCAACTTGGGCAGGATTCTCCCCAGTCTCTGAGACTCCTGTGCCCCTGTTCTTTGTCCCCAGATAATTCAAGTTAATCATGGGAAGCTACCCCATGATAAGAGGCTAGAACAAGAGTGCTGCTTTATAATTTTTCTTTTTTTTTTTTTTTTTGAGACGGAGTCTCGCTCTGTCGCCCGGGCTGGAGTGCAGTGGCCGGCTCTCAGCTCACTGCAAGCTCCACCTCCCGGGTTCCCGCCATTCTCCTGCCTCAGCCTCCTGAGTAGCTGGGACTACAGGCGCCCGCCACCACGCCCGGCTAGTTTTTTTTTTTTGTATTTTTAGTAGAGACGGGGTTTCACCATGTTAGCCAGGATGGTCTCGATCTCCTGACCTCGTGATCTGCCCGTCTCGGCCTCCCAAAGTGCTGGGATTACAGGCTTGAGCCACCGCGCCCGGCCTATAATTTTTCCATTTTTTTTTTTTAACATTTAGAGATTTGTTTCAGCCTTTAAAATAACAGATAAGGATTGAAAATGCAGATAAGAATAAAAATACAGATAAGAGGCTGAGTGCGGTGACTCATGCCTGTAATCCCAGCACTTTGGGAGGCCAAGGCAGGCAATCACTTGAGGTCAGGAGTTCAAGACTAGCCTGGCCAACATGGTGAAGTGTGGTGGTGCGTCCCTATAGTTCCCAGCTGCTTGGGAGGCTGAGGCGGGAGAATCACTTGAACCCGGGAGATGGAGGCCGCAGTGAGCTGAGATTGCACCACTGCACTCCAGTCTGGGCAACAGAGTGAGACTCCGTCTCAAAAAACAAACAAACCAGAAAAGATGTTTAAAACATAGTTCACGGAAAAGGAAATGGCTCTTAAACCTAATTTCCCATAAGAGAAGTATACATTATACATTCAAACTACACTGAGATACCCATTTTCTCCAAATTGGCAAAGTTCAGAAAGTTTGCTAACAGATTGCATGGGTAAGGGAGTGGGTAAATGCACTCTAATTCATTTCTAGTGGCTGTGTAAATTGGTGCAAACCCTATGGAAGGCAATTTAGCAACGTTTATCAAAATTACAGGTGCACAAAGGATTCAGCAATTTCTCCTCTAGGACTTTTTAACTTATCAAAAAAATCAAGTATGCACAAGTTGATTCGTGGCAGCCTTGTAAGAGCAAGAAGATTGGAAGCCTGCAAACAACCTAAGTAACCATGGGTAGGGACTGGAGGAACAAATACGGTATTTCTATACAATGGAAATCATGTCATAATCCAAGAAAACAGACTGCTCTTCAGGCAGCTGCTCACAACTCACCGATACCAACCAGTTACAGATTTCTTTACTCCTTCTCCACTCCCACCGCTTCACTTGAAAAGCCTTTAAAAATAAAAAATAAAAGAAAGGTCATGTGCTGATAAGGAGCAATCACCAAGACAAAGGGAAAAATGCAAGGAAGTGCTATGCTGGAATCTTTGTGAAAAATAAAAAATGAAAAAAGAGGCTGGGCGCGGCGGCTCACGCCTGTAATCCCAGCACTTTGGGAGGCCAAGGCAGGTGGATCACTTGAGGCCAGGAGTTCGGGACCAGCCTGGCCAACATAGTGAAACTCTGTCTCTACTGAAAATACAAAAAACAAAATTAGCAGGGCGTGTTGGCACACACCTGTAATCCAGCTAGTTGGGGGGCTGAGGTAGGAGAATCACTTGAACCCGGGAGGTGGAGCTTGCAGTGAGCTAAGATTGCACCACTGCACTCCAGCCTAGGTGACAGAGCAAGACTCTATCTCAAAAAAAAAAAAAGGAGGGGTGGAGAGTAAATATACAGATATATATGCAATTGCCAATACACACACATATAATTTGACAAATCGTATTTTAAAGAGAGCAAAGAATTGAGCAGTGGCTGGACTAGGGTACGAGATCAAGGGTGGATTGAGATGTGAAAAATAATAGTGTGTTTGTGTGCTGGGTTCGGGGGCTGTCCAGGAAGGGTGGACTCAGGAAGGATGGGATCTGATTGCTTTATATATACATGTATATGTGTGTGTGTGTGTGTTTGTGCGTGTGTCTTCCTGGAAAAAAATACACAAGAAACCAGGGTGGGGAACTGGGTAGCTTGAATGACAGAGTGGGCGGGAGGAGAGAGATAGGGCAAGCGTTCGTAAAAACAAACACAGAAGGTAAGAGATAGCATTTAACAAACAGCTCTCCAGGCTGTCTACTTCCTCTTCCCTTTTCAATACTACCTCTCCTCTTCTAGACAGATGTGTTTCAGGAATTCCACCTATAAAGCCTGAAGGATATGTAAACCCCACTCAGTCATTTGACCAGCAACTAGGCTAAGTGGGCAAGAGGTGTGCTGGGGTGAGCCCCTGGGCACATGGGTAAGTATGTTTTTTCTGCTTAAGATGGAGATGGAATTACCACGCTCAGGTGATGGTTTACAACCAATGATTCACCATTCCTGTTTTCAGTCTGGTGACATTTTTAAAACATTATAAATTTTTACATTCAAACACTGAGAGCCACCGACACTGTCTTTGGTCATTTGTGAGAACGCTGTTGATATGATAACTAGATTAATAGAAAAAAGCTGAGGGTCAAATGTGAGCTGATGAAAAGTTGACAGGGTGTCTCCCTTCCCCTAATACCTCCACTTTTATCAACATTATGGATGCCATCTTTTTTTGTTTTTTTTTTTTTTTTTGAGACGGAGTCTCGCTCTGTCGCCCAGGCTGCAGTGCAGCGGCGCAATCTCGGCTCAGTACAACCTCCACCTCCCAGGTTCAAGCCATTCTCCTGCCTCAGCCTCCCGAGTAGCTGGGATTATAGGCGTGCATCACCACGCCTGGCTGATTTTTGTATTTTGAGTAGAGATGGAGTTTCAACATGTTGGCCAGGCTGGGCTCGAACTCCTGACCTCAGCCTCCCAAAATGCTGGGATTACAGGCGTGAGCCACCGCGCCCAGCGGACGTCATTTTCTACAATAAGACGTTGGCTGAAGTGTACGGCCACTAACTCCTGTGCTGAGCGCACTGGAACAGACTGGTGGGGGAAGCGTTTGCTCAGCCCTGGACCACCAAGGTCTCCGCTGGGCTGCTCTCCCACTGGCCTACTGTGCCCCTGGCCTGCTTGCATGTGCAAGTCCACGGACACACGCCCTGCCTTCATGCCTTGGACTTTAAACACCCTGGGCAGCTGGCCAGGCCTTGGTTTTGTTTGCAGAGCTGCCTAATCTAATATTGGTATTTAGTAAACAAAGCCCAAACAAGGGAGAAGTAGGCCCCTCTTGCCTCTTATGAGCTCCCAGGGCTCTCCAGTGGACCCAAGAAGCACCGTGAGATGCCCCAAAGTGTCATGGCCAAATAAAGAAACTTGAGTTAACCTTCTCTGTGGTTGACAGGGAATGCTCAGAGCGGGAGTTTCAGGTCCAGGCCACCCCATGCAAGGAATCCTGCTAGGAGAAAATGGGTCACTCCTAGTGGGCTGGCCTGGGGCAGACTGGGGTGAAGAGGGCTGGCCATGTGCCCCTGACGCCCCTTCCTCAGATGCCCGCTGCTCGCCCACACCGTAGAACCTGTGGGCCTTGCACTCTTGCAGTGACAGCTCCCCCTCTTCTCACAGCTCCTGGCTCCCTCCTCTCATCCAGATGTGTGTTCCATGGAGTTCTAAAATTAAACAGATGCATCTGATAGTGACTTGCCCTTCACCCAGCAAGACACTCTCAAAGTGCCAAAGCCCATAGGTGGGCATCATCATGGCGGCCGTTAGGGCCATTGTTGGAGATCCTGGAGGGCCTGGAGCAGAGGGGCCTTCCCTTCCCACGGGGCTCGGACCAAACCCCCGTCCCCTGTCGTGGCTGGTTCAGTTCCAGTCCTTGTGCCCTTTGAGATCACCTCCAGCCCCCGGCTGCAAAGTCCGCTCACCCACCCTCCTGAGGAGCTTGTGCACATCCAGGGCTGCCACAGAGGGTGACGTGCACCTGGGGAAGTCAGGCGGGGTCATGGGCTTGGGCCACAGCTGCTTCTCATGGACTGGACGGAGCAGGTGATGTGTCGGCCAGGAAGGAGACCGTCTCAGCCAGGGGCAGGCTCCAGGAACAGGTTCCTCACATCAGGACGCAGGCCCTGCGCTCCCCCAGGGCCCAGGATGCAGACGCTTCCGAAAGTGCTCACCTCGCATCTCCTGACCCACCTCCACCGTGCTGTCCAATCTGACGGCCACCAGCTATAGCGGCAATGGAAATGCGCCTATTTGGAGTTGAGCTGTTCTGTAAACGTGAAACAGGCACCACGTTTCAAAGATTTAGTGCAAAATCACAACATAAAGCATTCACTAACAATGTTTTCTATTGATTATACATTACATGATAATGTCTTGGACATATTGTCTTTAATTATTAAAATTAACTTTCCATTTCTTTTTCCTTCTTAAAAAATGTGGCACTTAGAAAATTTTATATTTATATATTTATTTATTTATTTATAGATGGAGTTTCACTCTGTCGCCCAGGCTAGAGTGCAATGGCGTGATCTCGGCTCATTCCGCCTCCTGCGTTCAAGCAATTCTCCTTTCTCAATCTCCTGAGTTGCTGGGATTACAGGTGTGCGCCACCATGCCTGGCTAATTTTTCTATTTTTAGTACAGACAGGGTTTCACCATATTGGTCAGGCTGGTCTCGAACTCCTGACCTCATGATCTGTCTGCCTCAGCCTCCCAAAGTGCTGGAGTTACAGGCGTGAGCCACCACGCCCAGCCTATTTATTTTTATTTTTTAGTGACAGGGTCTTGCTCTCTTGCCCAGGCTGGAGTACAGTGGTTCAATCCCAGCTCACAGCAGCCTCTACCTCCTGGGCTCAAGAAGCCTCAGCCTTCCTAGTAGTGGGACTGCAGACATATGCCATGATGCCCAGCTCATTTTTTTATTTTTTTATTTTTAAAGTAGAGACAAGGTCTCACTATGTTTCCCCAGCTGGTCTTGAACGCCTGAGCTCAAGCAATCCTCCCGCCTCCGCCTCCCAAAGTACTGGGATTACAGGTGTCAGCCACTGCTCCCAGCCTAGGCAATTTTAAATTACATGTGTGACTTGCATTCTTTCTTTCTTTCTCTTTTTGGATACAGAGTCTTGCTCTGCCGCCCCAGCTGGAGTACAGTGGCACCATGTCACTCACTGCAACGTCCTGGGATGACAGGCATGCGTCACCATGCCCCGCTGATTTTTGTATTTTTAGTAAAGATAGAGATGAGGTTTTGCCATGTTGGCCAGGCTGGTCTCAAACTCCTGGCCTCAAGGGATCCGCCTGCCTCCACCTCCCTAAGTGCTAGGATTCCAGGTGCCTGAGTGACTTGCATTATTTCTATGGGACAGTGCCAGTCCACTTGGTAACGATGGAAGCCATATTTCTCAGAATCCCCTTCCTGTAGGTCTCAGGGCAGAGTTGTCAAGATGGAAGGCACCCGTGATTTGAGAGGCACAGATGAGGCTGGACTTGCTGACCCACACTGACCCCAGGCCCACCCCAGACCCTTTGCTGCAAACTCACAGAAGACACCTCCCCGAGATGCCCAGCCCCGCCTCTTCTGCAGTCCTCCTCGCCCTCTACCCCCGCCCCAGCTGGGTGAAGCCTGACTCCTAGAATACATCCTTTATTCCACGATAGACCTCGTGGTTCTGGCTCCTTGTTGAACCCTGTCTGATCCCTACCTCTCCTGGGCCTCTGGAGGCCGCATCCAACACAGCTGAGAAGGTTGAGGTTGAGGTCTCAAAATACAGCCGGCTGCAGCTCAACAGCAAGAGGCCTCCTGCGCAGGCTTCTAGGGTTCCATTTCCTCTCCTTCTGCCCACCACCCCTGGCTGTTCTCTCTCTCCTTCACTACCCACTTCCCTCCTCTCCTCCCTGTCTGCTGCTCCTTCCTTCCAGCCCAGAAGCAGCTCAACTCCCTGCTGCTTTTGAAACACCCACATGCCAAAAACCAAAACCTCCCTCCCTCCCACAGGCGAATTTTAAAGACGCATCTACACTCCCTTCTTCACCTTTGGATCCTGTTGCAACACCAGGGACTGGCTTCTGGCCCACATCCCAGAGCCACTGGGGACAAGGCCACCAATGACCTCATTTCCCAACCTCCGGCCTCTTTCCAGTCTTGCTCCACCTGACCTCAGAGCAGAGGTGGTCACTAGTCCCTCTTCCTCTGCCCTTTTCCCCACGACACCCCCTTCCATCCCTGTCACTGACGCTTCCTGGTTCCTCCTCCCCTGGCAGTCCTTACGTTGACATTTCCCAGGGCGCTGGCCTTAGACCCCTCACTTTATGCCCCCTCTGAGTAAGGCATTCATGTCAGGACTTATTTAAACTACTGTCTCCAGGCCGGACGCGGTGGCTCATGCCTGGAATCCCAGCACTTTGGGAGGCCAAGGTGGGTGGATCACTTGAGGTCAGGAGATCGAGACCATCCTGGCTAACATGGTGAAACCCCGTCTCTACTAAAAATACAAAAATTAGCTGGGTGTGGTGGCACATTTCTGTAATCGCAGCTACTCAGGAGGCTGAGGCAGGAGAATCGCTTGAACCTGGGAGGCAGAGGTTGCAGTGAGCTGAGATTGCAGCACTGCACTCCAGCCTGAGCAGCAGAGTGAGACTCTGTCTCCAAAAAACAAACAAACAAACAAACAAACAAACAAACAAACAAACTACTGTCTGCAAAAGAATGACTCCCCCATGTCTACCTTTCTAATGCTGCCAACTGGATGCTCTGCAGGGCCCCACGTTCAATGTGTCCAAAGTGAAACCCATCACCTAAGATGACCTCCCAGTTCTCTTTTTCTTTTTTTTTTTTTGAGACGGAGTCTCGCTCTGTCACCCAGGCTGGAGTGCAGCGGCGCCATCTCCACTCACTGCATGCTCCGCCTCCCGGGTTCAAGCGATTCTCTTGCTCAGCCTCCTGGGTAGCTGGGACTATGGGCGCCCGCCACCACGCCCGGCTAATTTTTTGTATTTTTAGTAGAGACGGGGTTTCACCGTGTTAGCCAGGATGGTCTGGGTCTCCTGACCTTGTGATCTGCCCACCTCGGCCTCCCAAAGTGCTGGGATTACAGGCGTGAGCCACCGCGCCCGGCTGTCTCCCAGTTCTCCATCTCAGGGAGTAGCCAAGGCCAGAGGCTCCTTTACGCATTTAGGTCACTGGCTTCCTGTTCTCAAAGAGTAAAATCTCTGTCTGCTCACTCCCATTCACGCCTCTTCACACCATTAACTCTTTCTTTAAAGCTTGGCTTGGCCGTTACCCTCCCTTCACTCTGCAGGGTTCCGAGCTCCTCTAAGCGGCTTTGTGTGTCAGTAGTTTGTGGGTTTTCGTTGCTGCATAGTATTTCAACCTTATGTTATACTATAGTTGGTTTATCACAAAATGAACTGGAAAGTGCTGTCTTTTCTAGTGTGGATTTGTGTAGGGCTGATACTAATTTTTCCATGAGTGTTTTCCTTGAGTGGAATTCACAAGCGAAGCCATCTGGGCCTGGATTTTTTGTGTGGGGGAAGGTTTTTACTTAAAAATTGAATTTCATTAATAGATATAGGGCTATTCAAATTTCCTGTTTCTCCTATGACTTTTTGTAATTTGTGGCTTTCAAGAAATGTGCCCATTTTATCTGCATTGTTAGATTTAAAGGCAAAAAGTTATTCATAATATTCCCCTGCTATCCTATAAACATCTAGGATATGTAGTGATGTTTCTCCTTTTCTCCCCAGTGTGGAATATTTTGGGGAGATTGTGGGGGAGCTGGAGAGAGCCAAAGCCTAATCCTCCACAGTAGAAAATCAGTAGACCACACCTGCAATTGGCAAAAAATGCAAAAATAGGTGAAAACATCATATTTGGAAAAATAGAGTTAAATACAAGAAGACATTGGAAGAGAGTTCAAAGTAGCTGCCTTTGGGGACAGGATTAGTGTGGCATGGGACACGGTGGGGCACAGGATTGGAAAACAGTTCATTCCGAGCTCCCACAAAACCCCAGTTCAGGACCCTTTCATTCTCCTCTCCCCTCACCCGCCTGCCCTTCCCTTCCCCAATTCAGGCTACACTGAAGATGTTTCAGTCCTTTTGGGAATTTCTCTCATCTACTCTGTGAGGGGCCTTGGTTTAGTCTGGTGGTCCCCACGGTCACACCCAGCTTCTCTCCCATCTCCAGGGATGACAGACACTGGGCATCCCCCAGGACCCTTACCTTGGACCAGTGGTGTCTTAGTGGGCTGGAAGCCCATAGAAGAGCTTTGCTTTGTTTTTAACTCTTCCTTTCTCAATAGGACAAAACTACTTTCTTTTTTTTTTTTTTTTTTGAGACGGAGTCTCGCTCTGTCGCCCAGGCTGGAGTGCAGTGGCCGGATCTCAGCTCACTGCAAGCTCCGCCTCCCAGGTTCACGCCATTCTCCTGCCTCAGCCTCCTGAGTAGCTGGGACTACAGGCGCCCGCCACCTCACCCGGCTAGTTTTTTTTTGTATTTTTTAGTAGAGACGGGGTTTCACCGTGTTAGCCAGGATGGTCTCGATTTCCTGACCTTGTGATCCGCCCCTCTCGGCCCCCAAAGTGCTGGGATTACAGGCTTGAGCCACCGCGCCCGCCGGGCGACAAAACTACTTTCAATGACAAAAACAGCAATTACCTGCCTACCTGCCGGCACAGCACGGTGGCTCACGCCTGTAATCCCAGCACTTTGGAAGGCCGAGGCGGGCAGATCACCTGAGGTCAGGAGTTCAAGACCAGCCTGACCAACATGGAGAAACCCCGTCTCTACTAAAAATACAAAATTAGCCGGGCGTGGTGGCACATGCCTGTAATCCCAGCTACTCAGGAGGCTGAGGCAGGAGAACTGCTTGAACCCAGGAGGCAGATGTTGCAGTGAGCCAAGATCGCACCATTATACTCCAGCCTGGGCAACAAAAGTGAAATTCCCTCTCAAAACAAACAAACCAGCAATGACCTTTGCACCAACCTAATATCTTCACTAACAATAATGAATGAAACAATAATAAAATAAATGCAGATGGTGAACATTTTTTATTGAACTTTAAAAATATACAATCACAGTACAAAAGTGTGACAGTACAAAAGGACACAACTACTTACTCTTGTTGAATGTTTTTTGTTTGTGTGTTTGCTTTTTTGAGACAGAGTCTCGTTCTGTTGCCCAGGCTGGAGTGCAGTGGCACGATCTCAGCTCACCGCAACCTCCGCCTCCTGGGTTCAAGCGCTTCTCGTGCCTCAGTCTCCTCAAGCGATTCTCATGCCTCAGTCTCCCCAGTAGCTGGGATTACAGGTGTGCACCACCACACTCAGTTAATTTTTGTATTCTTTAGTAGAGACAGGGTTTTGCCATGTTGGCCAGGCTGGTCTTCAACTCCTGACCTCAGGTGATCCGCCCGCCTTGACCTCCCAAAGTGCTGGGATTACAGGTGTGAGCGACTGTGCCCGGCCATTGTTGTATGTTTTTTATATTTACTTAATGATCTGTATTTTGGTTTTTTGGTGACAGCCCTATATAACAAATGTCTATTTAAATAATTCTCCAATAACTAGTAAGTGGATTTTAAGAAAATCATCAGCAAAAGGTACAACTGAAATTGTGGCAATTATAAAATCACACTGCTAAACGTAACAATTTTCTTTACATTTCATTGAACTAAAATTTGCACTTACCAGACAAGAAGATTCCCCTTCCTAGTCTGAATTCTGTTTCACTTTTTAAGGTTTTTTTTTCTTTTCTTTTCTTTTTTTTTTTTTTTTTGAGACAGACTCTCTCTCTGTCGCCCAGGCTGGAGTTCAGTGGCATGATCTCAGCTCACTGCAACCTCACCATGTTGGCCAGGCTGGTCTCAAACTCCTGACCTCAGGTGATCCACCTGCCTCGACCAACCTCCCAAAATGTTGGGATTACAGGCATAAGCCACTGTGTCCGGCCTCACTCTTTAAGTTTTAAAACACGAATAAACTGCAAGTGAGGTCGGGCATGGTGGCTCACACCAGTAATCCCAGCACTCTGGGAGGCTGAGACGGACAAGTCACTTGAGGTCAGGGGTTCGACACCAGGCTGGCCAACATGGTGAAACCCCGTCTCTACTAAAAATACAAAAATCAGCTGTGTGTGGTGGTGCATGCCTGCAATTCCAACTACATGGGAGGCTGAGGCAGGAGAATTGCTTGCACCTGGGAAGTGGAGGTTGCAGTGAGCCGAGATTGCACCATTGCACTCCAGCCTCGGCAACAAGAGTGAAACTCCATCTCAAAAATAAATAAATAAATAAATAAATAAATAAATAAAATAAAACCGCAAGTGGTCACACAGAATGACAGAATTGAAGCAACTCAAGTCCCGTCCCAGTGCTTTGTCTTACATATGTAACAAACCTGCATGTTGTGCACATGTACCCTAGAACTTAAAGTATAATAATAAAAAAATAAATAAATAAATAAAAAATAAAAGTGGAGCTAGGTTAAAAAAAAAATCCTCAAGAATCACTTTGTATCTCATTAGAGTGTTATAACCATCCCACTCCACCCTTGGTCATGAAAGGTAACTTTAAACACTGTATTATTTTGGTTTCGTTTTCCTGTATCTGTCCTTATTTTGACAGATTGTAATGCATGTAATATGATGTAATATAGGTGAAATACAAAAAAAAAAAAAAAAAAAAAGAGGATATAGCCTATGGAGAAACTGTCATCAATAGATAAAATGTAGATATTGTAAAAAAAAAAAAAAATGTTTAAATGCAGAAATATGTTAGAACAGGGTGGTTAGAGACTCCACCGTGCCCCGAGCAAGCCTGAACAATCCCAAACCATTAGAACATTCTCTTGAAATGAAGGTGCGTTAGCCGAGTCCACGTTTGGTGGGCGCCTGCTGCGTGACCGGCAGATCTCAGAGTTAATGTCCATGTGGTGTACAAGGTTTACTAAAGGAGAAGTACTACAATGTGCTAATTTAAAGCTTGCCTACATACCTACTAAAACTCACTGGAATTTAAACTCACTAAAGATTTTTGATGGGAATAGAATTTTATCTCCACCCCAAATCTCCAGATTTTGTTAGAATTGCCAAGAGCACAGTGATAATAAAAAGCAGCCGGCTTTTAGTCCTAGTTTTATTATTGTTTTTTAATTGTTTGCAGGCTGGATCTGCACTCTTTCTCCAGCATGCAGGCTCCTACTCCCACTGACCGCCCTTGTAAGTCACTGCCGTGGGCCAAAGTTCCATGGCCACTCTGTCACACTCACGATCTCTCCTTAACCTGCCATTGGCACTTCATCCTCCGTAACTTCGCTTTGCCTGAAATTCCAACAAAACTTACAGGCAATGTCCTCTACATTGTTGAATACAACATATGTCTTGGCGTTTTAGCGCCATGCAATCCAGTTGACCGTATCCTCCTTCTCGAAGCACCGTCTTCTTTTTTTTTTGAGATGGAGTCTCGCTCTGTCGCCCAGGCTGGAGTGCAGTGGCGTGATTTCAGCTCACCGCAAGCTCCGCCTCCCGGGTTCACGCCATTCTCCTGCCTCAGCCTCCCGAGTAGCTGGGACTACAGGCGCCCGCCACCAGGCCTGGCTAATTTTTTGGTATTTTTAGTAGAGACGGGGTTTCACCGTGTTAGCCAGGATGGTCTCAATCTCCTGACCTCGTGATCCGCCCACCTCGGCCTCCCAAAGTGCTGGGATTACAGGCGTGAGCCACCGTGCCCGGCCGAAGCACTGTCTTCTATTTTCCCAGCCACCTCTCCAGTCGCTCCTTCGCCATCTCCTTTGCTCGTGCTCCTACACACATCCGTTACATGCTGGCGCTCTTTGGGGCTTGTCCAGGCCCCGGCACTCTTCTCATCTCAAATTCTACTCTCATTATCATCAAATCTGCCTCCATGGTTTTAAACACATCCCTGGTTGCTTAAGCTGGAAACCCAGAAGCTACCCTTGACATTTCTTTTTCCCTAATCTCTTTTTTTTTTTGACAAGGTCTGGCTCTGTCTCCCAGGCTGAAGTGCAGTGTGCAATCTCGGCTCACTGCAGCCTTGACTTTAGGACTCAAGGAGTTCTCCTGTCTTGGTCTCCTTAGTAGCTGGGACTACAGGCGTGTGCCACCACGACCAGCTAATTTTTTTTTTTTTTTTAGAGATGGGGTCTTGCTATGTTGCCCAGGCTGGTTTTGAAGTTTCAAACTCCTGGGCTCTGGTGATCCCCCTGCCTCCACCTTCCAAAGTGTTTGGATTGCAGGCATAAGCCACCGTGCTTGACCCTAATCTCTACATGAAATCAATCTCGCTGGTTTTTCTGTTCTCCCTCAAAAACATATCCGGACTCTATTTGCTCCCTTCCATCTCTCTGCCCCCATCCTCATCCAAGCCTCCTTATTTCTTGCCTGGGCTATTGCAGCTGCTCTCCACTACTAACTCATGCTATCCTGTCTCCATCTGCAGCCAGACAGGTATTTCTCTCTTTTTTTTTTGAGACGGAGTCTCGCTCTGTCGCCCAGGCTGGAGTGCAGTGGCCTGATCTTAGCTCACTGCAAGCTCCGCCTCCCGGGTTCACGCCATTCTCCTGCCTCAGCCTCCCCAGTAGCTGGGACTACAGGCGCCCACCACCACGCCCGGCTAATTTTTTGTATTTTTAGTAGAGATGGGGTTTCACCGTGTTAGCCAGGGTGGTCTCGATCTCTTGACCTGGTGATCCGCCCGGCTCGGCCTCCCAAAGTGCTGGGATTACAGGCGTGAGCCACTGCGCCCGGCCCAGACAGGTATTTCTTTTGTGACGTCAGCCTCACCGTGGAACCCTCTGCTTATAGCCTCTCCCAGTGTGGCTTACAGAGTCCATCATGACCTGGCCCGGCTGCGCCTCCCACCTCCTCTTATTATGCTACAGCCAGTCCAGACTCAGCTCTGCTAAGCAGGTCCCTGCCTCAGGACTCCACATGGCACTGCCTTCTTCCGGGTGCCTCGTGAACTCTCCTCACTCTTGCTGGACTCAGACCATCCGTCTGTTTCTCGGTTGAGTCTTCCCTGCCCCAGCCTGACGTCCACTACTAGTACAGCTCAGTGAGGGCAGCAAGAATGCCACCCCATTCACTGCACATCCATGCACTCAGTACTGAGCCTGACACCCAGTACGTGCTCAAGAGCAGGGGCTGGCAGTGCCTCCCTGTTGCTGGAGGGGCAGAGGGTTAGGTTCTGCAGCATCAGAGTCATGTGTGTTGTCTGGGAACACCTAGGGATGCGTGATCTCTGTGGACAAACCATGGAACAGATTGAGAGTTGCCTTTTTGCAGGCTTGGCCACACTTCCCAGAAGTCTCTGTGTACCCCTTAAGCATCTTAGGAAAATACGCCCAAAAGGCAGGAATTTTCCCTCTAAAGTAGCCCTGGGAGCTGTTTCAGCACCCGCCCCCTCCCAGCACTGCCCCCTCCCGTCTCCCACACACTTGGGGCCTCACTTGCCCGGGGTTTCCAAGAGCCAAGTTGGTCTAGATTCACACATTTCCTCCAAGTCAAAACGTACCCATGACCTTTCTGTGCTTTTGAGTCAGACCAGAAGAAGCATGAGGTGTGAAGTTTTATGAGCCCCTGGGAGCTGCTGCCGCTGGGTGTGCTGTTTGGGTAAGACTGTGGGAGAACATGGTCTGGCTCCTCTCAGCGACAAATGGGTTGGTCCCGCTCCTGGGCGTGGGACAGGCAGCTCTGTAGTGCAATTGTTCCAGCGTCAAATCCTTCTGAAGTTCCAACTGGAGTATTTGGAGGAAGCTTAATTAAGGCTGCTGTGTTCTTCTTTTTCCTTTCTTCTAACTTTGTTTACTTTAAGCATGTACTGCACTTCCAAAGGATATAGCTGGAGTTAGAGACTCTGCCCCTCGGGCCACTTGAAGATGCAAGGCAGTCTCTCCCACACACAAAATAATATCCTGCAGGACTTAATTCAGACAGTCTACAAAGTTCTGTGTGTCTGTCTGTCTTTCCATCTGTATCTTTGCATGCCTCAAAGAGAGAATATACTTTTGTTTCATATGTTCATGGAACATTTATTTATTTATTTTAGATGGAGTCTTGCTCTCTTGCCCAGGATGGAGTGCAGTGGCACGATCTTGGCTCACTGCAACCTCTGCCTCCCGGGTTCAAGCAATTCTTCTGCCTCAGCTTCCTGAGTAGCTGGGACTACAGGTGCCCGCCACCACGCCCGGCTAATTTTTTGTATTTTTAGTAGAGACAGGGTTTCACCGTATTGGCCACACTAGTCTCAAACTCCTGACCTCATGATCTGTCCACCTTGGCTTCCCAAAGTGCTGGGATTACAGGCATGAGCCACCGAACCTGGCCCTGGAACATTTACATAAACTGATCAACTACTTGGACAAAAAGAAAATCAAAACAGATTTTTTTTTTTGGTCAGAGTCTCACTTTTGTTACCTGGGCTGGAGTGCAGTGGTTATGGCTTACTGCAGCCTCGACCTCCCTGGCTCAAGAGATCCTCTCACCTCATCTCCCAAGTAGCTAGGACTACAGGCGTGCACCATGCCAGGCTCATTTTTGTATATTTTGCAGAGATGGGCTTTCGCAGTGTTGCCCAGACTGATCTCAAACTCCTGAGCTGGAGTGATCCGCCCACCTTGGCCTCCCAAAGTGCTGGGATTACAGGCGTGAGCCCCTGCACACAGCCCAGATGTTTTTACAGTGTAGAGATCTTCAGGTTACATTTATTTATTGATCATAATCCAATAAAATTCAAAACATTAATTTAAAGGAGATAATTTGGCTGGGTACAGTGGCTCACACCTGTAATCCCAGCACTTTGGGATGCTGAGGTGGGAGGATTGCTTGAGGTTGGGAGTTCGAGACCAGCCTGGCCAACATGGTGAAACCCCCATCTCTACTAAAAATACAAAAAATTAGCCAGGCATGTGGCATACCAAGTCCTAGCTACTCAGGAGGCTGAGGCAGGAGAATCGCTTGAACCTGGGAGGCGGAGGTTGCAGTGAGCCGAGATTGCGCCACTGCACTCCAGCCTGGGCAACAGAGCCAGACTTCGTCTCAAATAGATAAATAGATAAATAAATAAATAAATAATTTAATATATGGAAATTAACAAGTAGGTAATCCTTAGATCAAAGAAGAAATTAAAAGCAAAATTAAAGACTACATAGAAAGCAATAAAAGGAGAATGCTTAATGCCAAAATTAATGAGACAAACTGAGTACCAGAGAAAATTTATAACCTAAAAATGTCACTATTCAAGAAGAAAGATGAAAAAAATACAGCACTACAAAACAAAATACTTACCTTAGAAAGCAAGAAAAGAATAGCAAAATCAATCAAAACAGGCCAGGTATAGGGACCAAAAGATTAAAGATGTGATCAATAAAATAACAAAAAGTGGCAAAGAAAAGCACATTTCAAACTGGTTCTTTGAAAAGAACACTGACAGCCAGGCGCAGTGGCTCAAGCCTGTAATCCCAGCACTTTGGGAGGCTGAGATGGGTGGATCACGAGGTCAGAAGATCGAGACCATCCTGGCTAACACGGTGAAACCCTGTCTCTACTAAAAAATACAAAAAACTAGCCGGGCGAGGTGGCGGGCGCCTGTAGTCCCAGCTACTCGGGAGGCTGAGGCAGGAGAATGGCGTAAGCTCAGGAGACGGAGCTTGCAGTGAGCTGAGATTGCACCACTGCACTCCAGCCTGGGCGACAGAGCGAGACTCCATCTCAAAAAAAAAAAAAAAAAAAAAAAAGCTAAAAAAAAAAAAAAAGAAAAAAGAAAAGAACACTAACATCCTCAAAAAGTTAGTTATGAAAAAAAGTGAAAACATGCAAGGAATGAGAAAGGAAAAATAAACAGATATGAGGACTTAAAATAATTTAAGATAATACATGGCAACTGTACCAGCAACACATTCCAACAGTTAAGAGAACCGAACTATTTAAAAGAATCAAATGTTACCAAAATTGACCTATGAAGAAATGGAAAACCTGAATAGTCCAATAAATAGAGTAGAGCGTGGGATGATTACAGGGTACCACTGAAAAGCGTTGTAGGCCGGGCACAGTGGCTCGTGTCTATAATCCCAGCTCTTTGCGAGGTCGAGGCAGGAGAATTACTTGAAGCTAGGAATTTGAGACCAGCCTTGGCAAAGAGCGAGAGACCCTGCCTCTACAAAAAAGAAAATAAATTAGCTGGGCATGGTGGCATGTGCCGGTGGTCCCAGATCCTTGGGTGGCTGAGGCAGGAGGATGGCTTAAGCCCAGGAGTTCAAGACTGCAGTGAACTATGGTCACACCACTGCACTCCAGCCTGGGTGACAGAGCAAGACCTTGTCTCTTAAAAAAAAAAAAAAAAAAAAAAAAAAAAAAAGTTATATACCCTAAGGGTTTGCAGCTGGCTTTTATCCAAGCTTTGAAAATCAGAACCGAAAATTCTAATGTAATTTAAGTACTGTAAGCCAAATGGTGGAAAGCTCCCCGGTCCATTCTACGAAGACAGCATAATTTTCATTCTAAAGTCTGATGAAGAGACTGGGCACAGTGGCTCATGCCTATAATCCCAGCACTTTGGGAAGCGGAGGCAGGTGGATCACTTGAGTCCAGGAGTTTGAGACCAGCCTGGGCAACACAGTAAGACCCCATCTCTACTCAAAATAAAAAAAAATTAGCCGGGCAAGGTGGCACATGCCTATAGCCCCAGCTCCGTGGGAGGCTGAGGTGGGAGGATCGCTTGAGCCCAGGAGTTCAAGGTTGTAGTGAGCCAAGATTGAGTCTCTGAGCCTGGGCAACAGAGACTCTGTCTCAAAAACAACAAAAAAAAAAGGTTACTCTGAAAAAAAGAAAATTATAGACCTCTTTCACTTAAAAAATGCCAAGACTCCAAATATTAGCAAAAAAGAGCCAGAAATGTATCAAAAGAAAAACAAACTAACACATTTTATCCAAGTGGAATCCATTATGCCAGGGATTAAGAGTGGTTCCATATCAGGAAATATATCAACGTGCTACTTAAACAAAAATTAAAGGAGAAGAAACAGTATCATAATAAACTGTTCATAATAAT
Source organism: Rhinopithecus roxellana (assembly GCF_007565055.1). Classification (NCBI taxonomy): domain Eukaryota; kingdom Metazoa; phylum Chordata; class Mammalia; order Primates; family Cercopithecidae; genus Rhinopithecus; species Rhinopithecus roxellana. Next base: position 2,337,640 of record NC_044560.1, read on the forward strand.
AGACGCTGAAAAGGCATTTGCTGTAATTCAGCAAATGCCATTCCTAACAGTAAATCCAAAAACAAACAATCAATTGATGGTCAAATTCGCTGCTGGAGACACGCAAGATAAAGTAACAATGAACTATCACTTTGCACCCATCAGACAGGTAAGGGGGCAGAGATGGGTGCTGCCCTTCACATTCCCACCAGCACTGGGGGAAAGTGGTCTGGAATATACCTCCTAACTAATCAGCTCCCGGGAAGTGACTGCACAGAAATGAAATTGGTGTGTAAATGCATACACAGGCGGGCATTTGTTGCAGTGTTGATCTAGGGGACAGGGTGGAAGCAGCTGGAAAGCAAAGTGAACGCCCACTGAAACAGGAATAGGTGAGTGAATTACAGAACATTTACACCATTAATGATCATGTAGCACTTCAGAGAATAAACTAGAGTGATATCAGCCTGCCGGAACAGTGAGAAGAGCAAGTCCAAAACAGTGTTTAATAGATTCCATTTTTGTAAGCACAAATGTTAGGAATCTATGAATATGTATATCTGCGTATGAAGCTATAAATAATTATATAACATGGTAAAAATGTGGACAGGGTCTCCCTCTGTTGCCCAGGCTGGTCTTGCTCCTCCTGGTTTGGCTTCCTAAAGCGCTAGAATTACAGTCCCTTTTTTGGTCTTTATGATTACTTTTATCATGCCCCCAGCCAGGGAGCCACAACTTGGATGGTCTTCAAGACCCTTGCAGATGCGAGTGAAATCCCACTTCAAATTTCCTGAAGTGCTCTTCCAGGTTAATCCAAACTTCTTCATAATAATGAACAAGCTTGGGTCTGTGTTCGGGAAGCACTTTCTGTTCTTAGGGTCTCGGGATGCACTGTCCAGTGAACAGCAAACATCAAGTATCTCTTACAGTGCTAGAAACCACTTTCTTGGTCTAAAGAGCTGGGGTGAAAGCTGTGTTTGCAGTCAACCAATACCTGCAAGACGGCATGCTGAACTCGGCTGAGGAAAGGGAAGATCGTCATACACACACCCTTTCTGTATCAGTGACATCCCCATGCCCTGGAGAGCCTGGCTGGTTCACTGTCAAACACTGACTGTCCCACTGCATCCGTGAACCCTCGAAAAGAGCCTAATTGTGTGCTCGTGTAGGGGTTGTTAACCACACCTCCCACTGCCTCTCCCATTTGAAAGGGGCATAGTCTTCAGAAGTTGTGCTTTGGTTTGGAAAGCGTAGCCCTTCCCTTCTCTAGGCTTTTGGATTTCTGTTGACATTTTGTTCTCACTGGCTGTTGCCCAGTTCAACTGGGCAACCGTGGATGAGGTACTTGAATAGGTGAGGGGAATATTTCTTGATTAAAGCCAATTCTTTGCCTATCCTACAACACTGAAGCTGTGCAGCTAAATGTGGTCGGACAAAAAAACAACACAGGCTGCCCGGTCCCACTTTAAATTCATGGTCATCAACCTCAAATGGGTCCTTAATGTCGCCCGGCAAACATACCATGCTTCTGTGGCCTATTCCCTTTCCCGTTATCCCACATGACTATGTGCACCTTCTGTCTCTCCAAATCTGCATCACTTCCCGCCCTGTATTCATTCTTGCCTGATGTGAGAAAACAGGAGCCATCAACCGAATCTCAAGCTCTCCCACCTCCACCCATCTTCCCGGCCTGCCAGGCCCTCTTTTCCCTTACTCCTTCCTACCCTCTTGAATTTCTGGTCAGTTCTCTCCATTTACGGCCAGATTCCTCTAGAGAGCTGTTGGTATTTCTCTTCTTCCATTTTCCTCTTGAACCTCCTCCAGCCCGGTTTTCACCTCCAATGCTCCATTGAAACCACTCTTGGAAAGGTTTCCAGTGACTTCAGTGTTGCTAGGTCCATTGGTAAATTGTTGGTCCTCATCCCATCTGACTTAGCAGCAGCACTCAATGGTCTTTGAAATCTTTCTGGCCTCAGCTTCTAGGATCCATCCCCTCCTGGTGTCACTCCGTCTCTGGATGATCCTGCTGAGTCTCCTTTACTTTTTTTTTTTTTTTTTTGAGACAGAGTCTCGAGCTGTCCCCAGGCTGGAGTGCAGTGGTGTGATCTTGGCTCACTGCAACCTCCACCTCCCGGGTTCAAGTGATTCTCCTGCCTCAGCCTCCCGAGTAGCTGAGACTACAGGCGCCCGCCACCACGCCCGGCTAATTTTTTACATTTTTAGTAGAGATGAGGTTTCACCGTGTTAGCCAGGATGGTCTCAATCTCCTGACCTCGTGATCCGCCCGCCTCAGCCTCCCAAAGTGCTGGGATTGCAGGCGTGAGCCACTGCGACCGGCCTCCTTTGCTGTTTCTTCTTCAGCTGCCTAAAGCGTTAGTGTGACTTCTGTCCTGCTGGCGCTTGAACCAGGAACCTCAGAGTGGGCTGAGCAGAAGCCAGTGTAGTGCGGAGACTGCCACTTACTCTTGGGAGGTTGAGACTGGTTAAGGAGTGGGGGTGCTTCCCCAGGCTTGGGGGAAGAGGCTACATTTTATTGTGAACATCATACTATGTTTGGTATTTGTCACTGGTGATAGCTCTAGAAGCTACAGATCACCAAGAGACCAGAAGAAAACAAAGAACAAGTTTGGGAAGTCCACAAAGCATTTTATTCCACAGGAAGAAAAATGATGACTCTGTTATGAGAACCAGACTCAAGAGTCTTAACACACTGGTGACTGTAATAGTGTTTACATAATAGAGAACCAGATATTTCATTTGTAGAATTTTATCAAGCAGCTACTATGGTATTTTGAGGCACAGATCATACTTACAAACAAAGTGGCCCTGGAGCCTTCAGAACATTGCGGTGAGTACCCACCAAGCAGCAAGACACTCTGGGATTGGGGAAGGGGCCGCGTGTCTGTTTTCCACTGTGTAGTCACCAGGCCAGAGCCTGGGGAAACACTGGCCTGGCTCACCTTTCAGTGAGCACAGAGAAGCAGCGACAGCCAGGGAGTGACACGGGTCGGTCAACTGTGCTGGGTCAAGGGACTGAGTGGCTTTGGATATCTCCTTACCCAATTTACGCTTATTCCATTTATTTTACTTTCCTCAGAGATGAACTGTGTGTTTGAGGCAGAAAGAAAAGCAGTAGAAATGATCTTAACAAAGTCTTAGACGTTGCTGGCTGAATTTCAGTTTACAAAGAAACGGGGCATTTAAGGAGCCAGGGGCAGGGCCTGTTTCCTCCAACGTTTTGGATGTTTTCCTGGTGAGAACCAGGAGGGGATGTCAAATGCCCCTGAAACCTTCTGGCCGCAGGTGGCCCAGGGCTGCAGGGCAGGGGAGAGCTGAGAAGTGGAGCAGCTCGCCGTTGGCCCTCCCATCTCCCACCCAGCCTTGCCCTAGATGGTCTTTGGATCCCATTTTAACATCTGCCTCTCCTAAGGTGCGAGTGTCAAAGTGCTTGATTGTGCAATCACAGGAGATGGGCAGCTATTTAAAGAGCTGATTAAAATTAGAAAGGAGCCCCAGGAGGGCATCTGAACACTTCTCTGGATTCCTCCTAAAGCACCAGCCCACAGGGCAGCCTGCAGCTAACTTCCTCAGTCAGATCTGAGAATGCCCAGCACTGCTGCGGCCCAAAGCAGATTTCTTTAGTAACGCTAAACTCCTTAATCTCATCAAGAAATTTCAAGTGACTTTGTTCCAGGAGCTGATAGAAGGCTCACTGACGCATACAATCAACCCTTCCGAGAGTCTCATCTTTTAAGAGATCATGATCTCAGGCAGTGGGTTGCTGCTGACGAAAACCACAAGCCAAACTTTGGGGTACAAGGAGGGAGGCTGAGGAGGAAGCTGCGGAGGAGCTGCCACTTGGCTGTATTCTGCTGCGATCTTGTGCAGGGCATGAGTGCTGACACAATCATGACTACCCCCCAGCAAGACACAAACTAAAACCCACCCAATGCCGCAAAAGCCAAGTTTCAATTCTGCAGTCCACTAACTTGGAGTTCAGCGAAGGCAACCAAGCCTCGGAGTTCAAGAAAGCTGATCCTTGAACACCATGTAGCTACTTATGCTAAAGCTCCCTTCCTTCCTCTGCATGCGTACACACACACACACACACACACACACACACACACACACACACACACACACACAGGGGAAGTGGGAGAGGAAAGGGAGGGGAAGAAGATTAGCTTCATTTGTGTTTTGGAAGGATTTGGGTCATGAGTTATAAACACCAAAACCTTCCACGCATCCACTGATCCACTGAGTCATCCCAGACTCAGCTACATGTGACAAGGTTGTAGAAATTGATTAGCTTTATTAAAATAAAAATTTTAAAATCACAAGGTGAGTCATTCATTCTAAAGTGAGGCCCTTTTTCCCCTCTCCCTAGATGCTTAATCCTTACAGAAAAGCGAAACACCAAAAACAGACCCAGGCCGCCCATACCAGGCCTTGCTCCCAGCAGGAATTTAAAAACAAGGATAAGAGATGCTTTCGTCAAATCTTGGTTCCACGAAAAGCTTACCAACGCAGCTTTTTAATACTATTTCATCCCCCTTCTGGAACTCTCTCCGCTCCCTTCTCACCCTGGGGTTTCCATCCTGTGTCCCCTCGGGCTGTGGAGCTGCGATGCCCGCCTGTGGCTTTATTAAAAAGCAAACAGTCCCAGGGCTTTGTTCTTGGCTGTTGCTGCCCAGGCAGGAGAGCACTCTTATGTGGATTTCTGATTTGTTGCAGTAGTTCAATGGGATTTTTCTTTTCCTTCTCAGTCAACAGAGTTTACCAACGTTTCCAACCTCTCTAATAATAACCTGAGAAAGCTTACAATGCTGATTTGCCCATGTGTGGTAATGGAGCACAGGTTTCCCTCTAAGTTCGGTAAGACTAGTTAGGATAAAGCCAAATGGATAACTTATAACGTAATTTGTGAGAATCTAAGCACTCTTTGTAAAATGGGGGTGAGAAACTAAAAGTGAGGTCCCAAGCCCCTCTCCTAGACCCTTCCGAAGGGCCAGCGCTAGACCTGGGTGCCGCAGCTCACGGCCCAGCTGGACAGCCACGATGTCAGAGGTGTCCCTTTCAGGACCACAGCCCTCACCTCAACCCACTTTACTGGGAATACTTTAGTCTCCAAAACTAAGATGTAACATTCTTTAAGAATGCCTTTCTATAGACAGTATCCTGAATTAGATGTCTAGAATTAGTGCAATAGGAGATCCAATATAATTTTATATTACTTTACAGTTAACAAACCTTTACACATAGCACAGGCCCTGTTCAGAAACGTTCCTATATATTTACAAACACACAGTTGTACATATATACATGTTAACAAAATACAGGGCATCTAAAAATTAGATTCGTCTCGGTACATGTTTTTAAATGTTATTTAACCAATACCTTTAAAAATTATTTCCCATAATCTAAAATAACTCCCCGCCTCACAAATTAATATGATTTCCATTTGTATTTTTCCTCATGAGGGTTTACTTTCCCTCATTCCTTGACAACTTCCCCAAACCCAACTCTGGTTCTGCCTCTAATGCCAGCCGAGAGCTTGGCCTCTTTCCTCCTGGTGGGTCTGTGCTGTGTCGGGAGCGCCCGTCTCAGCAGCGGGGCTTCAGGAGTCCAGCTCCAGCTGCTCTGGGTTTTCGCTGAGTCTTAACATAAGCTGCTGTTCATAGTAGAGGCTCTTGGCGTAGTTTATTTCTTGTGACAACTTGGCAGCGAGGACCTCAGATTTCACGTGGACCTAAGGGGGAGAACAGGGTGGGTCACCCGCCCCCAGGGCGGGGAACCCAGGAATCAGATGCCCCAGGCGGCGGCTCCCAGCCCAGCTGCGTCTCAGGATGGGATGTACATGTCAAAGAAACAGTGATGGCCGAGGCTGCTCCCCTAGTTCACTTGCACTCAAGTCTGCGGTGGGGTCCCTGCAAATTTTTTTTTTTATTTTTTAACATGGAGTCTCTGTCACCTAGGCACGATCTCTGTTCAGTGCAACCTCCGCCTCCCGGGTTCAAGTGATTCTCCTGCCTCAGCCTCCCATGTAGCTGGGACTACAGGCGTGTGCTACCATGCCTGGCTAATTTTTTTTTTTTTTAGTAGAGACGGTGCTTCACCGTGTTAGCCAGGATGGTCTCGAACTCCTGACCTCGTGATCTACCCAAAGTGCTGGGATTACAGGCGTGAGCCATCACACCCGGCCGATCTGTCTTTTTAAACATTCCCCAGGGCTGTGCAGCCAACCCATACTCACCTGCCATCTGGGACCCCACCCCTCCCTGCCCCCAGAACTGATGTGCAGAGGTAAGACCGAGAGCAGGAGTGCGGGGTTCACATCTCAGGTCTGGTGACAGCCGAGGAAGGAAGAACAATCAGCCAACAAAAGCCTCTAGGTCTTTCTTACCACAAACACTTCCCTGCCCACCTGCTTTGAAAGGGCGCAGAAGTGTAGTAGGCGAGGCTGCCCACCTGCTACAGTGAAGGGATCTGGAGAAATACTCACACTTTGGGGTGCTCGCCCTCTTTGTCAGCCAGCTCTGACTTAAGCCAATGACCCCAGGGGAGCGTTACACAAGCCCAAGCAAGCCCAAGTGCACTCCTGAGCAGGGGGAGGCCAAAGGACTCCGGAGGAGAGAGGCCCAATAAGGCTGGTGCTATTTCTGATCCGTAGAGAGAGAGAGGTGAGCAGGCCCTTTTAATTAACGTATCATTCTTGAATGCAAGCTTCAAAATCCTGGCATACCGGGTGAGAATGAGCAGGACTAACACCTGGGTGTCGTGGCAAGCCACCAGGCAGACTGGCCAGGGACAGCACCGCGAGGGGCTCTGCAGCCAGCTCTGGTGTCAAGTCACTTGGATTTGAACCCCAGCTCCTCAAGGTCAGCTGTGTAGACCTGAATGAATCACCTGCCATGACCAACAGTGAGGAAGGGATGACAGCGACACAATGACCACACAACCCACAAGACGGCCAGCCCTCCAGGCACGTGAGCTATTCACAGGAGCTTTCTTATTTAAAGGCCTTGTCATAACAGTATCTTGCCCTCTTTGGAGGCCAAGCATAACTTTTATTTACAAATACTTATTGCACATGCTAGATGCTACTAGAACAAAAGTTCTGGTTTCCACTGTTAAGGAGCAACAATGGAGAGGCCTGAGCTCCAGTGCTTTCTTCGATTCAGCGCACTGGAGAATCCCATTGTGGGAGCAGAAAAACCCTGTGTGTTTTGTTAGCTGTTCCTTATCACCAATGAGAGTAAGTATTGTCACTCTCACTACATCTATGGGTAACTGAGGCACAAATGTTGTGAGGCAGTAACGTTCCCACGGTCACCCATGGGGCAGCTGGGAGGGCAGCATCACCTGTGAACATACCCTAGGCCCCTCCCATGTTCAGGACGGAGAGGCAGCACTCCTGGGAAGGGCCCAGCCTGAACCTCCTAAATGGGCTCCTGCTGAGGAGGGGGAAGCAGGGCAGAGGCATGGAGGCCCTGGCCCCGCCCCTGAGGAGCCTGAGAACAGCCATGCACTCACCATGGGCTTCTGGTGGGAGGGGCCGGGGATGGACACTCCACTGCTCGTGCTCACGGCTTTCTTGGTGACCTGCACGTACACCTTCCCATGGTCTTTGGAGACAAGGCAGTGGTAGAGGTCATCGTATTTGACTTCTAGGAAAATGGCTTCTCGGTCCACGTAGTCTCCACTTTTCAGGAAGTAAACAGCTTTGGAGGAGATGAGCACGCAGTAGCTGTCAATGTTCTCCACAGCGATGAAGCTGCAAAGCAAGATGGGAACACAGGAGTGACACCTGGGGCTTCGCCCAGTGCCGGGGGAGGCCCACTGCGGGCTCTGTGGCCCCAGGGCCTGAGTGTAAACCCCGGCCCCCTTGCTCACTACACCTTGGGCAGGTGGCCTAATTACGCTGGGCTTCAGCTGCCACTTTTGTAAATTAGGAACAAAAGTGGGCCTGGCCTCAGGGGCCTGTTGTGAGGCCCATGGCCATGGCACCCCACACCCCTCGATGGGGCGCTTGATAAATGTCAGCTAATGATGACCACCAACAATTTCAATGATAGAAATACCTTTATATCCTGAAATTGTATCTTGTGGGGTGTTTGTTGTTGTTTTTCTGTGAGCATTTCTGGACACCTTAAAGCTTACAGAAAACGGTAACAATGCTCTATTGGACGAAACAGAAAACGGGATGCCTTTCAATGTGAAACTGAAGGAGCAGCTGAGAAAGTTCACTGCCTGGCAGAGGGGAGGGAAACATGAGCGGGCGAGAAGACGCGGCTGGGGGTGCTGAAAGCTGACGGGGAAAAAGCAGAATTAAACAGGTTCACCAAATGGCATGCCAGGAAGAGACAGCCTGGTGTTAGAACACCTGCACTCCCACACCCACTTCCTCCCTCCCTAAGCTCAGCCCCTCCAGTGACGGGGCGCTCCCCCATCCACTTCATGTTCAGAAAACTCAAAGAGTCAGAAAACGCTTTCTTAGGTAAAGCTGTCATCTTCCTTCTGGAAACTACTAGCTGTTACTTCAGGAGCTTTTGGGCCACTCCAAAAAAACTGAATTCCTCTATCATGGAGCTCACACATTTAAAGTGGAAATTTATGCACATCAAACCTCTCTGGCCACTGAATGAAGAGCAGTGAACCTTGGGAACAGCGTGACAGTCCCCCCGGGCCTGGCTGCCTCCCCTGCATCTTGTGACAGCCCTTCACAATGGGGCTGCAGCGTCCAGGGACACCGGACGAGGATGGACGGCGGCAGGAATACTAAAGGCTGACGACAGAGTGGCAGTCGGACTCCCGCTGGCAAACTGAATTGCTCAGAGCCAGGCTCCACCTGGAAGTGTTCCGAAACCTGGGTCCAGAGCGGTGTTGTTCCCAGGTCCTCTGCAGGAGGCAGAGCCTGGGGGTGGGAGGTGGCCTGCCTGCTGAAGGGAACAGGCTGCCGGGCCCTCACTCATTGGGGGTCCGTGCAGGATGCACGCCCGCTCTCTCAACTTCTCTAAATCCCACCCCCCTCCCTGCAAGGATCACAGGTCCTAACTTCTCTATGAAGCATCCCCCACATACTCCAGCCCCTCCTCCACTTTTGAGCATTTACTTGTGATGGCCCCCAAAGCACGGCCAAGCACCCACTCGTTGTTTCCATGTGTCCTGGATAAGTCTCTCCGCTCTCTGACTATAAGGTGAGCCCTGTAAGTGGGGTCTATATCTCACAGCCCTGTGTCTCCCTGAGCAACCCAGAGTTGGCCACCCCATCAGCACTCAGTGTCTGCCTTGTTCCAGTTGCCATTTTAATTACAGACGCCCGTGACAAAAACTGGGGTTTATTGTTCTGTTCTAACTGGTTGGCAATGCCAAGAATGTAGACTTGTAAAGTCTCAATGCCAAAATTAGAAAGACCCGCAGCCTTCAGCGTTCAGGCCATTCAGCACAGGCGTTCTCACGTCTTGCGCTCTGACAGCATTGAGAGCGGCATCATCACTGAACAGAGTTGGATGGAATCTGAAATAGCTGGTCCGGGAAAGAAAGAAGGGCAGGGGGCAAGACAGAAAGACAGACAGACAGGTATAAAAATGATCCTGACACAGAGAAGAGGTGACACAGTGCCAGCCAGCACGTCTTGCGCTCTGACAGCATTGAGAGCGGCATCATCACTGAACAGAGTTGGATGGAATCTGAAATAGCTGGTCCGGGAAAGAAAGGAGGGCACGGGGAAAGACAGACAGACAGGTATAAAAATGATCCTGACACAGAGAAGAGGTGACAGTGCCAGCCAGGGACCCGAGCTGAGACCCTGGAGTGGGCCTGGTGCACAGTCACTGAGGCCGTCACGGGCTCTCCAAGGAGACTCCAAAGTTGGCCACCATGATTGGGGTGACAGCAGGAATGTGCATGAAAAATCCAACTGAGATTTGAGGTTCCTTCCTCTAGGTGAGCACAGCACAGGCACTTCCACCCCAGTGCCCAGCTCCCAGCCCCCAGCGCCACCACACTGGGCACTCGCCATAGCTGACATTTACATGTCAGTCACAGGCTTTCCATCTGGGCAGATGCTCTCAAACCCAGACCAGAGTGGCCGACATGACTAGTGTGCTTTCCATCCTGGAACACTTCTATAGGCTTTAAAATAGACTCTTTTCCGGCTGGGAGCGGTGGCTCACGCCTGTAATCCCAGCACTTTGGGAGGCTGAGATGGGCGGATCATGAGGTCAAGAGATCGAGACCATCCTGGCTAATGCGGTGAAACCCCGTCTCTACTAAAATACAAAAAAAATTAGCTGGGTAGTCCCAGCTACTCGGAGGCTGAGGCAGGAGAATGGCGTGAACCCGGGAGGTGGAGCTTGCAGTGAGCCGAGATCGCGCCACTGCACTCCAGCCTGGGAGACAGATGGTGCAAGTCCTCCATCAGGCCAGAACCACTTCTGGAGGAGGGGTGACTGATCTGGGACGCCTCTGGAAAGGTAGAGGGCACAGTGAAGGAAACACAGGCCGAGCCAGCAGGAAAGCCCGGCCCGCTGGTTGACTCTGGCTGAGTTCGTGGTTTTCTTGGTAGCTCAGGCTCCCCCATCTCTCTGATGGAGAGGGTAATCACTGCCAGTTTTCTTCATAAAGTGAGCACGGAGGTCAAGGAATTCATGGCCATACAGAAAGGCAAGTGGAGGAAGGCAGTGCTGTCACTCCACACGGATCTCTGTCCTGTAAGTCCAGGACCCTGCGCGTGCCCTGAAGCTGCTACTGATAATAACATATGTTTGGAAATTGTGCATGAAGTGTTCTAAAGTCTTTTCAAATCAAAAGCAGATCAGAGCCAAGGGTTTGGCTGAAGGAAGGAGAAGGCAGGTAGCGAGGCCACAGCTGGAACTGGGCAGTGACCCCAGGGACCAGGAGACCACAACTCTGTCCCTGTGGCTTTCCTGCACCCCACAATGGCCAGCACTTTGGGTTGCATCATCATCATTATTATTAATTTTAATTCTTTTTTTTTTTTACAAAATCTGCCAATCACATCAAAGAATAATTAAACAGTTCCAGACCAGACCCCTTATCTAATGGAGTCTGATCCCAAACTTGTCACTGTGAGAAAAGCAGCAAAACTCAGGGTGGTAAGAGAAGCCTGGCAAGCGCAGCACGCTCCCCACCCTCCCCTCTGCCCATCTGCACCTTCTTCCGTTCCCTTTCCCTAAAGCCATAGGCCATTCCCCTCCCTCCCTGGACTAGTTCTCCCAGGCTTTCCTTTGCCTCACTTGAGGCTCCCTGAGGTGCTCACACTGCTTTGCAGTCTCGACCCCAGACTCTCCTCTCTTCACTTCCCTTAAAATCGAGCCTCCCGCAAGGCCTGCTTTTGGTCCACGAATGAGTGACTGTTGGAAAAATCTTGAGGGAAGAAGGCCACCATGGTCTCGGGTGGCCCTGAGCATACTCCTTCTGTTCTCTGATCTGTTATTAACTGAGAGGAAACGGGAGCCAGAAACACACAGCATCAGATGAGCTTTATCCTTCCAATCTGAGACCTAGAGAAGTCACCTCAGTATTCAGTTGACACATTTGAGGTTGCTGTAGATACTATAATTGATTCTATTTAAAAAATAGGATTTTTATACTCTTCTGAAACCTCAGTTAAAAGTTTCAATTCTGGGGGCAGAGCACGGTGGCTCCCACCGATAATCCCAGCACTTTCGGAAGCTGAGGCGGGAGGATCGCTGGAGCCCAGGAGTTTGAGACCAGCCTGGGCCACATAGTGAGACACTATCTCTATTTAAAAAAAAAAAATAAGGAAGAAAAAAGTTTTAACTCCCCTTTAAGGAGAGAAAGAGGATACTCTGGCCTTGGGGCTCAGTGTCAGAAAGTTTCTTCCGAGAGAAGGGAAGGCTGTGGCACCAGCTTCCACCCTTTTCCAAGATGACAGGTGCTAAGGGTGGGTGAATCTGCCAAGAGCCAGTGCTGCCTTAATAGAATCCACCATCACTAACGACATCCACAGACCAGGAACCACAGGGCACTCTCGACAACAGCAGCCATGGTACCATCAACAGCAGCCTCAGGCCTCCTCTGGGGCAGATCACAACATCCTCCCAAGCCACACTGCAGCCTCGCCAGGGGAGCCAGCCGCTCTGGTGCCAGTCGCCTCCGCCTCTCACTCTGCCCAGAGCTTCCCCATCCTGATGTGTAGAACCCCATGTGTCTACTCTGCAGGGCCACCGTGATGGTGTGAGCTAATCTACGTGCCCCACACGAAAGAGATCCACAGTTCATGGTGGCTCTTCTGTTGAGAATAGGTGCCCAGTTATCCCAAACCTGTGGGGATGACCCCTCCTTCCCCCACACATCGTCTCATCAGGAGATTGGAGAGAGAGATCTGTCTCTGGAAGGCCACATGGGAAAGAGGCTCATGACCAACTTGTCTCAGGGAGAAATCTGCCAAGTTAACTGCTTCAGCCACTCTACTTAATTTTCCTCCCGCTTTTTTCCCCCTCAATATTAACTCATTGATATACCTGATTCTACTCCCTCTGGAGTCATTTCAAAATCAGAAGCATTCTGAGACGCCTGACTCAGTGCTCCTAGAACAGGCTCCTCTACCCCTAGGCATTACCCACCCCAGGTCCATCTATGGCCCTGACTCCATGTCTGGGTCCAGTGTCGCTCTGAGTGCCAGGTCCTCTTCAGGGCACCTCAACACGTCCACTGGGGAGCTGCTCCTTCTCCAACCCTTGTTCTTCAGCACCCCCAGCATCAGCGGATGGCATCCCCATCAACCAGACACTCAAGGAGCCCGGAGCCACTCTCAACCCTCCTCCTCACTCAGATTCCAATTCAGCAGTTGAAGGATCCACAGAGACTGCTTCCTTAATGCCTCTCCAATCTGTCCTCTTCTAGTCATCGTTATGGCCACCGTGTTCGGGCCTCTCCACCTTCTACCTGGGCTACTCCAGGGGCCTCCTAACTGGCTTTGTGCCTGCAGTCTCTCTACCTGCTGCTGTCAAGGTTTTATTTTGCATGAGGAATTTTGAGTGGGATCCTCTTCCTCACAGTCTCACTCCCACCTATAGGAGAGGCAGGCTCCTCGGCATGACCACTAAGGTCAGCCTTCAGCATCCGGCCTGGGAACCCACCTTTCCAGCCTCCGCTCCTTCTCTCCACATGCGCTGCTGCCACAAAAGGCTGACCCCAAATTCTCCAGACCTGCCGTGAGCTCTTCTGCTCCGTGTCTCTGCCCAGCACTGTGCTCTGTCCATGCACCTTCTCTCCTTGGCACATTCCTCCACCTCCTACACAGTCAGGTGACTTGTCCAGAGCCTAAATTAATCACTTCCCGTCTGTGGTTCCATAATATGTTGCTCATACTTCTAAACAGCAATATATGTTGTAGGTTGTTGGTAATACAGTGCCTGCTTCCCCTGCTAAACTGTGAATGCACTGAGGACAGAGGAAATTTCTTACTCACCGTGGCACATAGTAGGATTCAATAAATGTATGCATTAGGGTGTCTCAGAAGATGACACTGGCATTACAGTAAGGCAAGAAATTTGCCAGTGTACAGGCAACTTTGGATGCTAGACACATGTTACCAGTAGGAAAGTTGAAAACTTCTCTTAGAACTCCTGATTTAGCTTATTAAAGATTTAGCAAACTTCTAACTTTACCAGAGTAGCTGTGCCATCTTCCAAATGTAAGTTTTAATTCAGGGACATATCAACAAATGGCCAATTCTGTAAGTGTCAATAGTTACTAGTAGATCTAGTTTAGGAAATGGAAGCTAATAAATTCTATTCCATTCCTTGGAAGGAGGAATTGTTTTTATTTTGAGACTGTGTATGTTACTATAAGATTTGTACTTATAATTATATGCTATTAGGATCAATATTATATGGTGTGCTCAAAAATTTTCCTGATTTCTCTTTCTCCGTGAAATTTCTCAAGAAGAGACAAGATACAAAAATCATAAACAGCATGTTTACAAAGTAGATAAGAGACTTTTACTCTTGATTTTATTTTCTATACTCTTGGATTTGCTAACCATGCATATGAGTTTCTTTTTGAGACAGGATCTCACTCTGTCACCCAGGCTGGAGTGCAGTGGTGTAATTTCAGCTCACAGCAGCCTCAACCTCCCAGGTTCAAGCCATCCTCCCACCTCAGCCTCCCAAGTAGCTGGGGCTACAGGTGTGTGCCACCACGCCTGGCTGATTTTTGTATGGATGGGGTTTTGCCATGGTGCTCAGGCTGGTCTTGAACTCCCAGCCTCAAGCGATCCTCCCACTTTGGCCTCATAGCTCTTTGGGAGGCTGAGGTGGGAGGATGACTTAAGGCCAGGAGTTCGGACCTGCCTGAGCAACATGACGAGACTCCATCTCTACAAAAAATTGAAAAGAGGAGCAACTTATTTGGCTGGTGGATACATAGGCTACTTTTATTTTGTACACTTTTCTGTATTTAAAAAATCTCATAAATGTTACTTTCTAAAACTACATTTAAAAAGTACAATTTCAATTGTCTAATTCCAGAAAGCAGTACATTAGGGCAGCTTCGCAGGCCACGTGGGTTGCTCATGAGCGTTTTCTAAAAGGCAGGAGCCACCCTCCTGTCACTAGCCTGGTGTGCACTGTTACATGTGAGGCAGTATTAGAAATAAAACAGGTACCTTACAACAAAATGAAAATGAGTTTCTGGCTACAAATGAGTCACGAGTTAGAAAGAAAAATTAATTTCACCACATAAGACAAATGTTACTTTAACATCATCTTAACCTGGATCCTGTTTCAAAACCAAAATTGAGAAAGACAGGAAGCAATGACAATTGCACAACTTCTCAGAGGAATATATGATGAATTTGAAAGTGAAGACCTTTCAGCTGGCCAGACCAGACATCAAATGTCAGTAACTATCTTTTTGATATTAATTAATCAAATAGAATGAAAAAAATGAAATGCAAGTCGATCTGGGAGAACAAGGTTGAAGTCACAATGGCACTGGGGACTTCGTGGGGTTTTCACTCCATCGGGAAATAATTACACAATATTTTCCAGAAGTGAAACAGTGAGCCTAACTGGAAAAAAATGTGGAAACATTTAGTTCGAACAGTAGAGCAAGGTATTAAAGACCCTTTAAAGGGGTTAACTCTGAAGGGAAATATGCAAATAATTAGGTCTTTAAACATGTTTTTAATTACAAATCTAGGATAAAAGTCAGAGGTATAATTTGGCGCTTGTGGGCTTTTCCTGAAAACTCCTTTCTTGCAAAGTGATGAGTGTAATGTTCACTCCATCCGCGAAGACCCAGGCTGACAACTGAGGACGTTTCGGAGGAACATTCGCCACACTCCCTGATGGCTTCTTCCTTGTACACTTGGGAAGGCCGTGGTCACGTGCCTCCTTCCGCATTCACTGGCAAGATTTAACCCACAACTTGGGTGGAGACACATGGTTTTCATCTTTTAAGGTCAGAATTCATTCATGCCAGTATCTCTTCCTAGTTCATATGAGTTTCATGAAAACTATTTTACTGATTTCATTTTGATTCCAGTTTTCAGCTCTCTCTGGCTCTGTTTTTCAATGTGTGTATCTCACTGAGAGCAGTCCTATGTTGGCTGTACTAGGCAATGTCTTCTATTACAAGCGAATTTCACAGTGACCAGAGATGGTTTGACTTGAATGGAGGTGAGTTGGGGAGGAAAGTGAAAAGACAACATGCAATAATTTATAATCTCATTTAGCCTTTGACAAAAAACCCCCAAATGGTTGGAAAATGGACACATGTGAACACAAATGCTGAACTGCAGCTATCTGGCTGTACGTATTGGGTGCCTATTCGATGCCAGGCACTGTTCTGTGTGCTGAGGATTCTTCCCTGAATGGAACAGACAAAAATCCCAGCCTCACAGGGCTGCCATTGTAGCAGACTCTGCACCATGTCCTGCCAGACCTGAGAAAGGACTCTCTAGACTTCCCATCCAAAGGCTAAAAGTTCCATCTATAAAGCAGTATCAAGAGCAGTCATGGTACCACATCTCTGCCTCAAGAAAGGCAGGAATAGAAAGTTCTCCCTGGAGTGAACTGCATGGGCACTGCAGGCACTGGACTCAAACAGCAGAAGCTACGAGCGACACCTGCTGTGGACACAGTTACCCCCTCCCTGCCAATTTATATGTGGAAGCCCTAACCCCAATGTGACCACTTGGAGTAAGAAAGTAATCACAGTTAAATTAAAGTAGTCATAAGGTTGGGGCCCTGAGCTGATAGGATTAGTGCCCTTATAAGAGACACCAGAGAGTGCCTCTCTCTCTGCGATGTGGGAACACAGTGAGAAGAGGGCTACCTGCAAGCCAGAAAGAGAACTCCCACCAGCAGCAGAATCACAAGATGCTTTGATACTGGACCTCTCAGCCTTTAGAACTGTGAGAAGACAAATTTCTGTTGCTTAAGCTGCCCAGTCTGTAATATTTTATAATGGCAACCCAAGTAGATGAAACAAGAAAATACAACTCTATTATCAAGAAACCTTCTAATAACACCATAGGGGTCACACAAGGCACATGTAGGAAGATGCCATTCTATCTGTCAAGCAACAAATACCTTCTGGATTTGGCTTTTGATATCCCCATTCAAATACTGCCACGAATATATGAGATGAGGTCTACTTAACACTGTCCCTAACAATGACTCTGAAGACTATCCTGACAGTTGACCTCTATTTCAGACATTCCTCCACCCACCAAAACACACTCACAGCACTCAGAATCCTCCCAAGCTCGTTTTACCTTAAAGGAGACAAATGAGCATCAGAAGAAATTAAACTAGTATTTTGCTACTCCTAGACACAACTAACTGCTTTCTCTAGGCTGGTGGTTCTGGCACCTATTCAGGTTATAGAGCACGTTTATGCTACAAGGATCTCTGCAAAATATCCTAAAATAGTGAAAGACTTAATTCTACCATGTCAACCAGGAATAATATCACTAACTGAAGATATGACAAGATCCCAGGTATAAAGGCTCCATATTTAAAGAGTAACAAAGCAATCTTAAGAAAAACACATTTCCAAAATGTCCCACTATCAGTTGTTTGCTATTTGTTTTTCCATTTTGTTTTGCTAGCATTCTGCCGCAAAAATGGGATATCAAAGTTTAAGAAACTTTTCCTGGAGAAAAACCTTAAAATTGAGAACGTTTTATTCATTATCTTCTCTCTTTGAACTAACTAGAAAGAGACTGCCATTTTCTAGAAACAAAACACTAAGGCCAGGCTATGGCACATAGTCGAAAACCACTCCTTAGAGTAAAAAAGGCTGTTTACCATCAGTTATATCTAAATCTAAAAAACATTAGGGGCAAGGAATTCTTTGACCAGATCTAAGGTCGGAGAGTCATGACAATAACTCAGATCAGATGGAAACTTCTCAGGATCAAAAGGAGAAGAGGCAACTCAGTAGACCCACAGGGCTGGTTTCCCATGCTCTAACTTACAATTCGTCCTGTATGTTGTCTGTGAGTTTGAAGAGCTGCTCCTGTCCTTCCGCCTGGCTCTCAGAGTATCGGGGAAGCAGGCCCTGGGGCCCCGTGCAGCAACGCGGTTTCCGAACCCTCTGTGCTTGAGTCCTAGATGGGTAAATGGACAAAAATCCAAGAGGTTAAGTGTGCAGGTTAAAATGATTTCCCTTTCTAAGACAAAAGCACTCTGTAATACCAGACATACTCTACATTTAGTGAACAGAATTAAACGACAGTATTGCCTGTGAATGAATGTACCATGAAATAGTGGTTAAAGACTCTCATCTGAGTTTGAATCTGGCCTCTACTATTTTCTGGCCATGTGATCGTGGGTAAGTTGGTTAACTTCCTTAACCTTCAGTTTCAGTTTTCTCTCTGAAACAGGACGAAGACACCTACCTTACAGGACTGCTGTGAAGACCAAATAAAACAGTGCCCGCCAAGCCTGGTCCTGGCGGATGGTGAGCTGCCCACCAGCGGCGGCTCTCGTTCCTGCGGTTATTACTGTAATAGATTTCCCCAGGTTGCACCCTGTTTATCTAGGCATCTCTTCAGGAGAGCCATCTTTGGATTTGTGATGGGTCTGGAAGAAAATCCTGGGCATTTAGTAAGAACACATCAACCCTTGGGACTTCTTCTAAGATGAGGTCAGTTGCTTGGGCAAAGGGTGAGGGGACATGGTAATCATGCAAGGGGAAGAAGGCCCCCTGGACCTAGACCTGGCCCAGGCCACAGGCTGGGATTCTGCAGCGGCTCTAACTTGGGCCACTCAGCTGTCGGCTGCCCAGAGGAATCTGCTCTGTTATGGCTTTCAGGGTAGGCTGATGTTGTCTTTTCCACACACCATATACAGGGTAATTGGTAAGTACTTTCTGGTGTTTTCCTAGAAACAGGAGTGCACATTTGTCTTGGAAAGGCTGCGCATATTTCAGATGACTGATACGAGCGCACGGGGTCTGTCCTCGGCCTTGTACTTGCTGTACTTTTTATTATTTGTTCCTGGAGCTCACTGAAGCAAAACATCCCTCTCTAGACAGATCTAAAAGAGAGGAGAAGGCTTACACACTGAATCAGCACTTCAGAAGCAGGAACTAACAGTAGGCAGCGCAGAGATTTACTTACGAGGGCAGAAAGTGCCTTGGTGGGCAAGTCAGGTTGGTAATATGGACAGAAACAACCCTAGAAACTTGTCACAGGCCATGCAACAGACCGTGCACAGCTGGGGTAACTGAAAAGTGCTCCCGAATCCAGATCAGCACTCAGTTCAACAGGCTGTGACGACTTCTGAAGGACAGCTCCCTACCTTGGTGAGGTTTGCTATGTGCTGGAAAGACAAAAATCTAGTGATAATTTTACACAAGTTCGGTTATAAGGATGTCTTCAGTACTATCAATTGTACTCTCTCAGGGTAATAGAAAGAGACTGTATAGAAGTTTCAATGATCTGCACTAAGGGAAAGAGTAAAAAACCCATTGTATTTATATCACACACTCACACACCCTGCCAGTTTCAATCCTTCCTTCAAGACGCAGGCTTACAGTTGGCTACTCAGAGCCCAACTATTGACTGAAAGTGGGGAGGGCAGTATAGGGGCTGCCGCTAACCCATCAGCAGAGAAGCTGGACAACTGCTGCCGAAAGGATGATGGTAACCTCTGCAGGCAGGGGCTTAGGGGAAGGAGCCTGGCGTGCCTCTCCAGGTAGCAGAGCTCTGTTCTTATCTCCTTGCCTAGCAAAACACCTGCTGTCATTCCAATCACTGCCTATACAGGCTAATAAAGTATCCTTTCCCCAAGGCAGTCCTGCTGACCTCTCTGCCAGGCTACATGGTAGAAGCCCAAAGGCCTCTCCAAGAGGAATATGGCAGGGTCTGCTTCCTCATCACTTTCAATGTAAGGTTTGATTCAGACTCATCTCAACACATCTTCCCCAATCAACTTGGAGGCCTGCACAGGCTCAAATTCAATATATATCCCAAATCTGACTATTTCGCCATCTCGATCATAACTAACAAATGATTCCTGGATTTGTAATGTATTATCATAGTAGCCTCATAACTTGTTTTCTTTCCTTCCATCCTTGTCCACTCTCCTAATGGCAATGAGAATGGCCCTTTCAAAAAATAAGTTACATTGGCCGGGCGCGGTGGCTCATGCCTGTAATCCCAGCACTTTGGGAGGCCAAGGCGGGCAGATCATGAGGTCAGGAGATCAAGACCATCCTGGCTAACACGGTGAAACCCCGTCTCTACTAAAAATACAAAAAATTAGCTGGGTGTGGTGGCGGGTGGCTGTAGTCCCAGCTACTTGGGAGGCTGAGGCAGGAGAATGGTATGAACCCGGGAGGCAGAGGTTGCAGTGAGCCGAGATCACGCCACTGCACTCCAGCCTGGGTGACAGAGCGAGACTCTGTCTCAAAAAAAAAAAAAAAAAAAAAAAAAAAAAAAAAAAAAAAGATAAGTTACATCAAGTCAGTCATCTGCTCAAAACACATTTGCTTTCCATGCCAGGTGGAGAAACATGTTATTTACTGCTTGGCTCCCATGTGGACTGGAAGCTGCAGGAGAGGGGGAATTTGTTTCATTCACTGCATTCCTGGGATGGAGAACAGTGTCTGGTTTATGGTACAGCAGCAGTCAGGATAAGCTGAATAAACGAGTGAGTGCCTGGTGGCTGGCAGATGGTATAAGGGCCATTAATTGAGCTAAGAAGGAAGGATGACCTGCAAGCTTTGGTGGAGAGTTTGAAGACTAGGGATTTTGAGCACTGAAAGCAAAATCAACATTGAGGCAAAACGTGAACCAGCTAGAACCCCATCTTCCTGACAGAAAGGTCAAGGGTGTGTCTGTCTGCCCCACTGATCAAAACAAAGAAAGGGACATGACGGCAATGTCCTGAAGCTGACACTGATGACAGGCCTTTCCCTTACACGAAGCAGGATTTTCATTAGTACTCAAAGCTGAGGGAAAACATGCTACCAGAAAGGAGAAAACCTGAAGTCCTACATGCCTCTGGTGGATCTGAGGAAGCCAGAGAAGCTGAGGAAAGGCGGCTTGTTTCTGGACCTGAGCTCTTAAAACTTTCATCTCATGGCAGCTCCAGAATAATTGAGAATGGGAGTAAAAGCGCTCACCTTGTTGATCTTCTCATAGGATCAAACAGCTTTTAGTGTAAACAGTTATTTCCTGACTCAGTGGACTCCCTCAGAGTCTTCCCCAGGTTTCAGCGATCCAACCTCACCCCCATTCCCAATACATTATTTTTTAACCTGCAAACTACAAACCCACCAAAACATCAGAGAACACAAAAGCAGAGCGGCTCCCCTAACGACACACACTGACTGTTGTTGTTATGTTTCTTTTCTTGACTGTCTTCACAACAGGCCACAAACTATCTGCCCATTTCCAGGGTTCTTGCCTTTTGATCAAACAGATACCAAGGGCAAGGCTGGATTCAGTGCTCAACACTGCTGACTAGGGGAGCTCACTGTGGCATTCAAGGCTAATTTTTCACATCAACATGGAAGAAAAGACAGATGAGTTCAATTTTACCCTAAAAGGAAACATCTTCTGTTACAGTCTTATGAATACAAGGACTTCCAGAAGGCATACTCTTCCTAGAAGCAGCAAGCTGGATTAAAGGAATTTTTCCCCACTCCCCTATCACCTCATCAATGTCAGTATCTGAAAAACTCTTCTTTCTGCCCCAAAACTCAACTAAAATTTTACCTTCTCAGATCCAAGTCGGTAGGCTGTGAGTAGGGGAGAATATTTACAGTCACTGCATATGAACAAATTTAGTTCCAATCTTAAAGAATTACCAAAATAATGTAAAAAGGCAACAGTAAGCTACTGTTTTCAAACCTCGTAAGCCAGCAAAAAGTTTAAAGGCCACAGTGTGACGACGCTGTTTTGTTCATCTGTTGATGTGGTACGGTACATTCAAGCCGGCCTTTAAAACTAGTATGACCATGTAACGGCAATCCTACATTTGTTCATGCTCGGTGACAGTGTGTCCACTTTTAAGTGACTTTCCTGTATGTTCCAGTAAGCCTATGAGCACCTGGAGGGAAAGGACTCTAGTCCTTTTTTTTTTTTTTCGAGACAGAGTCTCGCTCTGTTGCCCAGGCTGGAGTGCAGTGGTGCGATCTTGGCTCACTGCAAGCTCCGCCTCCCGGGTTCACGTCATTCTCCTGCCTCAGCCTCCCAAGCAGCTGGGACTACAGGCGCCCGCTACCACGCCTGGCTAATATTTTGTATTTTTAGTAGAGATGGGGTTTTACCATGTTAGCCAGGATGGTCTCGATCTCCTGACCTTGTGATCCGCCCGCCTCAGCCTCAAAAAGTGCTGGCATTACAGGCATGAGCCACCGTGCCCGGCCAGTCCTTTTTTTTTTAACTGGACTTTAGGACTGGGCTCATGATTATCCTCAGTTCAAGGCCCACTCTCATCATCAGGCTCTCTTTATTTATTTGAAATAAACATCTGTGAAAGCAAAAAAAAAAAAAAAAAAAAAAAAAAAAAAAAAAAACTCCATTGCTCTATCGTGGACCACAAGTTGGTCTTCTGCCACCCCAAATCCCTGTTTCTCCTTTACCTAAGGCAGGAACTTCCTTCTGAATCTTGTGTTTCTCATTCCTGTGCTTTTTTCATGTAGTCTTACCACATTTCAAAGGACGCTCCATTACATTCTTGTTATGTTCTATGGGTTTTGTTTTGGGCTTTTGAAAAAGGATGTCGCTGTCACATTGCTAAGATTCAGGCCTTCTTTTGTGTGTGGCTATGATTAATTCACCATGTCTCTGCTTTATTAATATTCCATTGTATGACTATCCCATGATATATCCATCTTCCTGTTGATGGCACATAGGTTTTTTCCAGGTTCTGCTATTACAAATGATGCTATTACAAACATTCCTGTACGTGTTCATCCTGGTGAACTTTGAGAATCTATCTAGGGGGAATTTGCTGGCTCACAAGATATAAATGTTCACTTAACAAGATAATCCAAACTGTGTTTGAAGTGGCTGAACCATTTTTACACTCCTGTCAATGAGGCACTTAAGACGCCCTAGTGATCTATACCCAACACTTGGTATTCTCTAGGACTGCACTGTCCAATACATAGCTACCACACATGTGGCTACTGAGCATGTGAAATGTGGCCAGCGTAACTAAAGGACTGAATTTGAAATTTAAATTTTATTTTGGATAGCACTGGTCTAGACTCTTGAATCTTTGCTGCTTGAATGGATATGAAATGGCTTCTTATTGTTTTTTCATTCCCATCTTCTCCTTTCAGCCTATAGCCTACAGCATAGTGGTGTCCAATGAATGAATGAATGAATGAATAAAAAAAAGTGGAATAGCTGTGGATCTTGCCATTGGTGCTAGAGCAGCAAACCAACGTCTAAACGACTCTGGCCCACCACTGTTAGACAGGCCTGCGGCCTCCCTGGTGGCTTTGCTCCTTTCCTCTGACCACCTTTGCTGCTACTTGGACAGGGTCTTGATACCATAATTCTGGGGACAATGGATCACCGAACAAGAGGTGGCCAAAACCCACCCACTCACCTCTCCTAAATCGACAGCATCTCTTATGAACCAACTCAACCTAAGAGTCTGTTCAGTGCACATGCAGCAACTCTGCCTCCACAAACCTTTGTTTGGCCAAAGGTCTGCGGTGTATTTAATTGCTGCCAGCTGGAGCTTGTCGGCCATGTTAAGCCCTCAGCTGCTGCGGTTTATAAATTTCACAGTGTATAGAAAGAAGCAGTCCTTCCAGTCAACCAGCTAATCCAGAATGTCAGCACCAAACCAACTTGAGCTTTGAACTCCATGAAAATGTCAGGGAGTCTGCTGTACGGCATGGAGGACTCTTCCCCCAGGGAAGGGGCTGTGGATACAGTGGCTGATACACTGCAGATATGCATCCAGTGAGGGCAATCAATACAGAGTGTGCCTGCATCTGGCCATTGCTATCTGACATACACCGGAGGCCCAAAACCAATGATCAGAGTAATAACAACTCACGTCTTTTTTAAAAAAATCAACAGTAAATCCAAATAAGGTGACACAGGAAGATCTAGGCAATTCTACTTGGTTGATCTTGCCTTTCAGCCTGAGAGTCAACAGTTAGCCAGGCATTAATTATTCATAGCTTATACGATGAATAACTTATGTCATAGTTCTGTCGGTTAAGACAGATGCTGTGCACACATACACATACCCCTGCACAGCTTAATTTGGTTGAGAGGTCTGTCATGGCCAGTGTCTATCAACCAAGTGATGCTCAAAAACAATCAGTAAGTGAGTAGAAAGTGTATGTCACACATGTGACATTAGCATCATAGAATGTTTATTCAACTGATGGCTGCCATCTTCCTTAAGGGCTGCGTGATGGGTTTGTGCTTGCACTCACTTTATGTATGCGTCCAGGGCTTTTGTTTTAATCAAGTATCTTACTGATATATATTGTGCTCGAGTGTGCACAATTAGACTGAGAACGTAGATCAATCCAGACTACCTCTTACAATACTGGTCATTGATAGCAGTTACAAGATACCAGGGTTCTTGACCAAATGGCCTAATCAAACATTTGTCATTTCTCTAAGAGAAACCCCACAGTCTGTCTAACTAGTACTGTCTGCACTGGAGTAGAAGAATTGGTGAAAAACTCTCTGGTATCCACAGCAGTACAATGTCTGCAAGCCCAAGAAGCCCACCACACATGGGCTGCATCTATCTCGGACCTGTAGCTCCCACCACACATGGGCTGCATCTATCTCGGACCTGTAGCTCCCACCATGCCGTGGGCTGCATCTATCTCGGACCTGTAGCTCCCATCATGCTATATGCTGCATCTAACCTCTGACTTGTAGCTCCCTCCTCTTGGCCACATGCATCTACTTCTAAAGACAAAGTGGAAAAGCATTTCTTCTCCATAAACAGATTTTACTCCTTTCCGTGCAAATTGTAATCTGAGAATCCTCTACTAGAGGATGAAAATTTCTAAACTTTGGCTCTGTTTACATGAGAAATTCTTCCCCATAGTTTCAAGAGAAACAGAAATACACCTTCTAGAACCCACTCAAAGATAGTATTCAATCCGTAGGTTGGGACAATTTGGATTTTGGACACATGGAAAATAGGTTGGGCAGAAAGAAACCTTATGTTAGTGGAGATTCGTTCTTATATGGAATTACTGACTGAGAATCCAAACTAGGGTAGCCAGAAAAACGAGCCAACTTAGAGCCCTGCAAATGGTTTGTGCCTGCCTCCTCCAGTCCCCTATTCAACCAACCTTTCCTGAACTATCATATGCAGAGGCCAGCGCTAGGCCCTGAGGAAGACTGGGATGGAAGTATCCAGGGAGCTTATAGCAATGAGAACATAGCAGGGGAGCACTAGGAGAGATAGGGAGCACTGGAGTAGGCAGCGTAATATAATGGCTGAGAGGATCGGCTCTGGAGCCAGGCTGCCCAGTGGGTTTGAATCCCAGCTCCACTCCGTAGGAACTGCAACCACGGGGAAATTATGTGACTTCCTGGAGTGATGGTTTTCTCATCTCATACAATGGGGGTAATAATGGGTTGTTGTGAGGAGTAGATAATACATGTACAGTGCTTAGAACAGAGCCCAGTACATAATAGGCACTCGATAAAATGGTACCTATTCTTTTTATTAGTGCATTATTTAGAGTGCCATGGGTGCACACGAGGAACCCTAGTTGAGGTGTCTGGAATCTAAGATGTGTTAGGGTGCAACATTCAACCTCTTGTACTTAGTTTTCCTATGGGGGAGGCTCACGGCTTCAAATTCAAGTATTTTCCTTTCCCCTTTGCTTTCTTGTTAACATTCTACTTACCTCTCCCCAGGGTTCTCAAGTCATACGTGTATAACACACAGAAAATCCCATGTTGTACTACTGCCATTGAAAATGTGAGAAAGATGTTGATTCAAGAAATCATTGGAAATCATATTAATATTGCTAAGTTTTTAGCAATTTGACATCCAGCAGCAGGGACGACATTTCCTGGGCTGGGTTTTCTCCCATCAGTGGGATTCACACCTGACTTGTTTATAGGGGTCAAGGCTTCCCATAATTTAACACATGTTTTGGGGACTCCATGACACTGCAACTGTGACAGCTGGTAGGACTAATGCCAACAGATATGCCTATTGGGATTTAAACTCTAAGACAAAAATACTCCAGATTTTTTTTTTCTTAGTCAACTGCCTCAGGGGTGAGACTACCTGTTAATGGCTGGGTGGGGAGGGGCAGAGTTACTTTATAAAGAATTCCAATAAAGTAGATCATGTTATAGTAAGAATGGAGCCTAAAAGGCTTGGATTTCTTAAAAGGCCATAATTTTTGCATGCATTCTGGGTTTGCTTTGCTTTTACAAAATAGTAGACAACCTATAAAGTGGTTTGCAACTTTCAACATCATGGAAGAACAAGGCACTTTACAAATGTAAGCTTCCTTTGTGTTCTAAGTAGAACATTCTGAGTCAGAGAGTGTAGTGCTTATTGGACTCTCTCAAGCCATTATCAAATTCCTTGCTAACCTGTCACCTCTAATGCCAATCCCAAGATATTTCACATGAACTGAAATACACAATCTCTGGTAAGCTTTATTTTGTGGCTATTAAGTACAAATGCTAATAACAAGCTGATTACATTATAAATCAGATATTTTCACTACCTTTTTTTTGGTTCAAATGATTTTCCTGCCTTAGCTTCAGAAAGTGCTGGGATTGCAGGTGTGGGCCACCGCGCCCAGCCCACTATTTTCAGATTGATTTCTGGTAAATGATTACATAATCTCTTTCTTTTAATGTTTATATTATCTACCTTCTCCCAAAGTTGACCTCTTTTAAGAGAAGAGATGAAATTTAAGAACAAGGTAGTATAAAGGAACAAACATAGACCGAAAAAAGACAAACACAGGCTGAAATCCCAGTCACTTATTAGCTGAAGTGACACTGAAGAAGTTACTAGATTGTTCTTAGCCTCAGTTTCCTCATCAATAGGTGAGAACTTAATACCTACTTGGTTGATAATGTTGAGATAAAATATGAAGAATGTGTAGCATAGTGCCTGGCACATAGTAGGTACTTGTAAAACTTAATCATCTTCCCCCTTTTCCTACCTTTATTCAGAATTATTGGGTGTCAAGTCCATTTAAAACACCAAAATGCAAAACTGCAGTATTGAAAATTTTATCTTGACAGATCACCCTGGGGGACAAGTTTTCCTGAGTCTGTCTGAATGACTCATTAGAGCACATCACATGTTGGCTACAGAGGTGTTTTCTAAAGAAATGACTGCTTAAAGCGTTTATTCACCTGACCCACTTCCCATCCATATCCTATTGCCTGACAGAGCTTTTTAAAAAGAGCTAGAGTGAATCAAACTAGCAGCTCAATGAATTCTATCAGATACCAAATTCTTAGCATTGAAATTAACGAAGTTTTAGAAAAGTGCCATTAATAAAAGAGCAGGCGCTTTCAAAAAAAAATTTCAGGGGGTAAAACACTTTCTGCAAATGAAGTTTGTAACACAATCTTAGTACGTACAACCGCTGACAATGAAGCTGCCTTGAGTGAAGTGGGGGAGGCGTGTGTCCTGTCACCTCTCCCCTGGCAAGTCCTGAAACCCCTCCCCGAGGGCCTCTTCCGATGACCAAAGCCAAGCAGATATGAGCATGCTCCAGCCCCCAGAGGGGACCTGCTTTGCGATTTGTTTGCTCTTTTTTTTTTTTTTTTTTTGAGATGTAATCTCGCTCTGTCGCCCAGGCTGGAGTGCAGTGGTACGATCTCGGCTCTCTGCAACCCCCGCCTCCTGGGTTCAAGCAATTCTGCCTCAGCCTCCCGAGTAGCTGGGATTATAGGTATGCAGCACCATGCCCAGCTAATTTTTTTATATTTTTAGTGGAGATGGCGTTTCACCATATTGGCCAGGCTGGTCTCGAACTCCTGACCTTGTGATCCGCCCGCCTCAGCCTTCCAAAGTGCTGGGATTACAGGCGTGAGCCACTGTGCCTGGCCCGATTTGTTTGCTTTTTCAAGACCGCCTGTTCACTCAGCCTGGAGGTTTTAAATCTCCTTCTACTGTCAAACAGAGACTATGGAGGAGGGTGAAGAGGAAAAGAAAGCGGCCACAGGAGCAGCTGCTTCAAAAAGTGCTAGGGACATGGAAATTAACAACTCACAAGAATGAAAACCAGTCACCACACTCATGGGTTTTTAAAGAGAATCTGTTTCAGGCCCTGCAGTTAAGACTTCAGGTGGCAGAGGGAGAAACTGAGGCTCTCGGGAGGGTCTCAGGGAAACCAGTGACATGCTCTCCTTCCAGCCACTCATCTCTTCCAGGGAGGGGGATTCTTCTGAACCCAAGCCACCACCTGGAAACACAGGTGTTGAGGGAAGCCATGCGGAACCAGGGATTCTTGTCTCTTCTAAGCATGGTCGCACCTCAGCACTCAGAACAGTGCCACGTGCTGAGAGGGTGCTCAAGACATATGTGATAAAGGAGCAGGCCAGGACCACAAGACTGAGAACTGGGTGCAGGGGAGCCAGAGCTGCTGCTTCCAAAGCCCAGGGGGTGAAGAAGCGGCAGTGCGCAGTGGACCTCCTCCTCCGAATCTGAGCCAGAGAAAGGCAGGGCGTTGGTAACAACTCAAGAACTCAAGAACCCCTGGAGTATAGGAATGCTGATCATTCCAACATGGGGGTGGGGGGACACTAGAAAGTTACTGACCTGGGTCACATTCACCCAGAGGGTAACTGTAGAGCTGCCTGGTGGCCTCAGGGGAACGTGCACCGTCTGCACTTTTCCAGGAAGGAAAAGAACAGTGGGGCTTGGAACCCTGGTCGCTCCTCAGGGGCCTGGCTCCCTGTAGATAGTTGACACTCAGCACTTAAACAGCTCAGAGCTGTCTGACCAAGGGATCAGGTCACCGCACTAGCTCACATTCCCCAGGAGAACTCTCTTCAAAGGATTTTTACAATATGGCTCTCATTATTTCGGACCCAAGTTTTAGGTTCTTTAGAACTAGACACAGGAAAGAAGCAACCAATCAGGCACTCCTCCTCATCTTCCTCCCAACCAGCTGGTGCTTCTTACTGTTCGCCCTCAAATGTAACCTACGGCTGAGCGTTCTCAGAAGCCAGGGCCACCTCTAGCTAGATGTGCCCCTCTAGAAGCAAGAGATGGCACCTTCTCCTTGAACTTGTGTCAAACTGGCCTGGCCCATCATTCCGATGCCCTCAAGAGTATCCTGGATTTTTAGGCAAAGGAAGAGGTTTCTTTGTTCCGCCTCTTGCCACAGCGCCTGGATGTAAAGCCACAGCAGGCACGAGGCAAGAACATCTACGTGTCTGAGTGGGGACTGGGTTCAACGGCGTCCTTTCTCTGTGAACAGGAAAGGAGGCAGGACATGAGCTGGCATGGCAGCTCAGTGCTGCCCTTCAGTGCCTCTACAAGGGGTACATTTCTGCCTGCTGCTGCGATGGTCAACCTGGTAACAAAAGATTCTTCTTTATTTGGTGATAAGAAGGTCAAGCTGCCTTTTAATGAAGTGCCGCCAGTGTTAACATGAATTGGACTGACTGTCATAGTCCATCAACCCTTGGCAAACTGGTTTGTTTGGTCTGGACAGCAAACAACATTCCACACTACTGGATTTTTTCTCCCAGATCCCCTGCGGCCCCACCCCCACCCCCTACAACCTTTTTAAAAATTACAATCTGTTCTGATGTCTCAAGTTACATTCTGTAAATAATAAGCAACACTGATGAAATGCAAAAAGCTGAAAATTTGTAAGCAGAAAGATCTGCAGTATGTCCCACATCTGTGTCACATTAAACATGCACTCAACGGATTTGCTGATTCCTACCTAATCAGTACACAGGGTGATGCGGGCCAGAAGGGCTCTTGCACTGTATGACACGGCAGGTCCAAGGGCCACCAAATGCAGGCAAGGAAGGCCAGGAGCTGGCATCCTAAGGTAGAGATGCCAAGACCACCGGGCAGACAACTCTGGGCTGGCCACCCTGCCTGTTTCAGTTTGCGTGCATTGCAAGCTGGTGGGTCACTGCTGCGGTCAGGTCAGGAGAGAACAGCTGCTCAGAACCCTCTTCACAGTCCTCAATGTTGCTGAAGCTGGGCCCATGCGGTTAAACTAAATAACATGTTTTAACGACAAAATGTCTCATTTGAAACAGTTGGCTCCCCATACATTTCAATGACTACGAAAATAAAAATAGAATTGAAGTAAACCAGTTCAAGTCCGTGTGGTTAAACATTTAGAAGATACTAGAGGTGAGAGTTGCTATGCCACGCCAGATAAAATTTGATCCACCTTTTTTATCCCAAGCATTTTACGTACACAAAGACGCACACACACACGTGTGTGTGTGTACACGTGCACATGCACTCATATTCCCATTTTTAAAAAACTGGCAGAACATAAGAGAGGAACTGGCAAGTTCTAAACTTGTGGCATCACACTGAGTCCCTGAATGATTATGAGGCTCCATATTGGAAAAAAAAGAAGATTCAGATTCAACAAAAAGGAGCACGTAACCCTCCGAGGATACTCCGTAAAAAACTCTATGTGTTACCAACACCTCCTCAACCAGCTCTTTCATCTGTACTTTCCCATCAATCTTAGGTTAGAAGAAACCAGGACTGAGACTGCTGGGCCACCAAGGTCCACGCTATGTCTCTACAGCAGCACTGACTGAGTGCTGACTGTGTACTGGACACCCCAAGCCTCCCAACATTCGTATGAGCAAGTATCTTACTAGTATTTCATTTTATGGATGAGGAAGATCTTGGGTCTTTCTGACTCTTCATGTACTTGGTCAACTTACTGAATGGTGTGATTTTAATGAAAATCTCTTTAATACGTATTCTGAGTCCATCACTATGTGAGGCATTCTGGACATCCTTGAGGAATACCAAAAAAGGCAGTAACAACAAACTCACAATTCAATTGGGAGGATAAGATCTACATCCTTGAAATGATTCTGTAGGAAACCTAGCCCATGTATCAACAATGAAAGAGTGAAGGTAAGTGGGAATGCTGGGGAGGTCTGGCACTATATGCTACAGAGGGCAGAATGGGCTTCCTGGGAAGGCCTGGCCCAAGCAGGGCCCTGCCTCAAGGCACAGCAGGATTTTTACTAATACAAGGATGTACGGCATCAGTACTAATTGGTCACGTTTTACAACAGGAACCGGTGGAAAGAAATACTAAGAAATAGGAGGAAACAAAAATAAAAGCCATTTAATAGGCCACACCACATATAATCCAAAAACATCTGGCTGAAGCCTCACTTTTTTTTCTTTTTGAGACGGAGTCTCGTTCTGTCACCCAGGCTGGAGTGCACTGGCGTGATCTCGGCTCACTGCAACCTCTGCATCCCAGGTTCAAGTGATTCTCTTGCCTCAGCCTCCTGAGTAGCTGGGATTACAGATGTGCGCCACTACGTCCAGCTAATTTTTGCATTTTTAACAGAGATGGGGTTTCACCATGTTGGTCAGGCTGGTCTTGAACTCCTGACCTCGTGATCCACTCGCCTCAGCCTCCCAAAGTGCTAGGATTACAGGTGTGAGCCACCGCGCCCAGCTGAAGCCTCATTCTTAATGCCAAAGCAATTCCTAAAGAACTGTAGGCACAGCGATGGTCTTTAATTATAAAGTCACTATGCAGATTCTAACTTACAGGAATGGAATTCACCAAGAGACCGATATAAACTTTGTCAATATCTGGAAGAAAGATATGTACTTACATGGATGACAAACTGGCTAAATGACAACTGTTGGAAGGGTTAGACCAACACTGGATAAGAATTTTAACAAAACACACACTAAAAAGACAAACTCTGACCTTAACGGGTTTAAAAAGGATTGAAGCAAAGAATACGCAGTGTAATTCACAAAACAAGCAAAATCCAAATGGCCAACTGAAATACGAAAAGATGTTTCAATGCTTCTAATTCTCAAAGAAATGCAAGTAGTAACACAGATACTCACTCTTTCAGATTGGCAAAGACTTAAAAGAGTAACAATGCCTGGTTCTGAGTACAGTATCTGGCACACTGCAGCTACTTCATAAAATTCTTGACTGAATTCTGAATGAATGAATAGCCAGAGCTGGTACACGGCTGGAGGAGTCAGTCCTCTCACACACTGTGGGTGGGAGTAAAATCGTTTCAACTCCCTAGAAGGCAATTTGCAATGTGTTTCTTTTTTTTTTTTTTTTTTTTTTTTGAGACGGAGTCTCGCTCTGTCGCCCAGGCTGGAGTGCAGTGGCCGGATCTCAGCTCACTGCAAGCTCCGCCTCCCGGGTTTACGCCATTCTCCTGCCTCAGCCTCCCAAGTAGCTGGGACTACAGGCACCCGCCAACTCGCCCGGCTAGTTTTTTGTATTTTTTAGTAGAGACGGGGTTTCGCCGTGTTAGCCAGGATGGTCTCAATCTCCTGACCTCGCGATCCACCCGTCTCGGCCTCCCAAAGTGCTGGGATTACAGGCTTGAGCCACCGCGCCCGGCCTGCAATGTGTTTCAAAGCAGAAAATATACACACCCTTAAATCCAGCAATCATATTTTTAGGACTTTAGCCTAAGGAGCGAATTACACAAGTAAGATGGGATATATGTAGAGGATGCTTATAATAGCAAAAAATTAAAAACATCCATCAATAGGGGACTAGTTAAGTACCTTACGGAATATTTGTATTATAATATTATGTAAATGTTAAAAATGATTTTTGGAATGGAAAGATGTTCTAGAGCATCCATCATATGTTGATGTTGGACATCAACATATGTACTCCCATTCATGTCAAATCATATATACGTACACACTAGTGTATATACACATATGTACCCATAGAGATATCTGGCGGGGTTGCCATTATTAATCTCTTAGTGCTTGTCAATGCCCAGGAAGAGTAAGTCCTTTTTATTTTCTTTGAAGTGGGAATAATAGTACTCATCACATTCTTTTTGTAAGGATTAAAGAGATAATTCATGCAAAGTCTCTGGAGCAGTGTCCATACACTCTAAGAGCTCATATATTGTATTTTCAGAAGTTTACATTTGTACATTTTTTAACTTACACAATCAAACTTTTTAAAAAAGATGATTCAGAGAGCATTCAGGCACAAACGCCAAAATGTCTAAGATGCATTTAAAATCAAAGCATGAAGAGTGCAAATTTCTATCATCATATACCGCATACAGCACAGGTTGGGTGCAGACTAGGAAAGAAGGCGTCAGAATGGCCAGGCTCAGTCAGGAATGGCTTTCTTCTGGATAAGGGGAGGCTGGGTGGAGTTTCTCAAGAGTAAAGGGCCATGAGTTGACCATTACTATCTATGCCTCTTCTCCCAAGATTGGGAGGCAAAGTCCTGTACTATCCTAGCTGGTGGTGAACAGGGCTGTGAATGTTGCTTTGTTAACCCAAGGGTCATCTGCAGGTCTCCTTCCTAGCCTGCCTGACTTACTTCTCCAGCACGGTCTTGCTTTCTGACCCTGAACAGCAGGAGGGCGGGCTTCTCTTGCTTGTAGTAACCAGCCGGCTTGGAGCAGCATGCTCTAACTGCAGAGCAGGAAGTGCTGGCTGGTCCCAAAGGGACCCAGGCGCTCAGCACTCTCCCTAAAGTGCCATGAAGCAAGACACAGTTTGCAGATAGGGGCACTCAATGAATGGGCAAAGGCAAAAGCCCTCTGCCTTCTTGCTTGCCCGAAATTCCCTTCCGGCCAATACAAGGAGAGAGAACATCTGGAACTGGTTTTGAGGCTCCCCAGCTGCAGAGCCACTAGAGTGAAGGGGTTTACAGACTGTCCTTTCTGATTCTCATCAGGGTGAACTACAGCCTAGAAGACAAGCTTGTTCAGAGACCAAATCAAATTTGCTTTGAAATGTTCTCCTTTCCCCATCCCCCTTGAAAGCAGAATTAATGATCCAGGTGGTGGGAAATCAAAAAATAAAAGAGAAGGACTTGGGGTCACCTCAGGTGCATTTCTGTGCCTTCATAAAAATCAGATATACCCCTTCGGTCAGAGTTGACACCAAACCTTCAGAGCACTTGTCCTTCTAGGAAATAAGAACCAACAAGACTGAATCCATTTGAACTCCTGGACTGTGGGGCTTGCCTCTACAAGCCTAGAAATCAATGTATATAAAATGTGTTAGAACTTGTTGGAAGCCAGTGGGGAAAGAGGCTAGACCCTTTCAGGTCGGGGGAGGGGTTGGGCATGGTGGGGAAAGACCCACCTGGTGACAGCCATGGCTCACACTCCACTATGTGCCTTTTCTACTTGGCCCCGTTAGGTACTGGGATGCAGACTTGCAAGCAGGACAAACTGGTAAGCAGCAGGCCCCGGGCCCCTGCCTGGGCTTCACTGTGCCTCTGGGAAAAGCAGGTGCAGCCACGAGTCAGCCAGTGCAGAGGCAATAGCACCACTTCCTACCATGCTTCTCCCAGCAACACAAAGCCTGTGCTCTAGACTTTCCTCCAACTGAGGGTTTATTTCTCCCTCTGGACCTGGGGGCAAAAGGTAGACAGAGAGGACAGGCGCCTGTGTCTTCCAAAGACCAAGTTCCTTGGGGTGGAGAGAAGCAAGCAGGCCTGGGGCAAACTTGAAGTTGACAAAGGAGAGTGAGTCACACAGAAGGCAGGAAATGAGTCTTCAGTTACTGCTCTTCATTGCTCCCTTTCCAAAGGATTGCTCAGATCCAAGAAGCTGAGACCAGACTTCCTTCTGCATGTTACATAAAGCACTGGGAACCTTCTAGTTAGTGCCCTCTTTGTCTTGAGATTTTTGCAGATAAGAATTTCCATAAATCCCAGTTAGTCAATCATCTGGCTACCTCATGGCATTTTCAGGTGCTGTTAAACAGAACCAGAAAATTTCAAAAGAGCAGCAGAATTTTTTTAATACAATTTAACCTTAAATACGTGATAAGGAGAACCCTCAAACAGGTACTCCATTTAAAGTCAGCCAATACCAATGTTTGCTGAACTTCAGGATTAGGAATCATGTATTGGAATCCAGATCGTAAGTTAGCTCCATCCCGGGACTCACTACCAGAGCCAATTTCTAGGTTTTTAAAGCACTTTGACCACGGAAGCGTAACACAATCCAACAATCTCTGGGTTGGCCAGCCCTTTAGTCTCTTCTCCTACCTCTAGAAAGCTTTTGTCCAGGATCCGCAGCACCTAAATAAACAGAAGTTCTCCCAGGCCTCCAAAAGCAGACGGCTATGACAAACTGCACACATGCCCCTGGGACAGTCTACTGCGGAGGCTTCCTGTACTGTGTACCAGCTGGAGTTCCCAGGTTCCTCCTGGTGAAGATGGTCTTGGCTGCATGGTAGAGCGAAGATGGGATGGAGCAGAGAAGTGTCACTGCTATTTTGTGACAAACTGGCACACTGTGAACTTGGAAGGCTGCAGTAGTTCATCACTTAGGGAATGGAATGGGGTAGACAGGGGTGGACTGGGGACAGCACAGCTCCTGGGCACAAAGCTTAGTGACCTGCTTCTCCAGGCACTGGCACTAAAAGGCCAGGGTCTCTTCATGCTCAGGCCCACGGCTGTTTGGCCCAAAGAAGCCCTTGAATATGAGCCCTTCCAAACTTCCCAGCTACAGTATATCCCTCACACTGTCTCTGTGTTAAGCTGGTGGGCTGAGGGAATTTGATACATACCCTTCGTTCACATTGTGGGATCCAAATTTTATAGTACCTCCCCTCCAAGTGAACTGGGGTCTTTGTACAAATCTTCTTGGCTATAGGCAGATATTCAACTCCTACCCTTCATATCCAAGAATCAAAAGGAAGTAGACCCAACACTTGGTCAGATGCTTTGGATTGAAATCATAGGTCTTTTGACATCAGGGAACGAGAGATGGCCCAGAAGCAGCAGAGACATTAGGAGCATGTACTCTGTGTTCAGTTGGCCAGGGTCCACATTCTAGTTCCCTTCCTTACTACCTTTGAGATCTTAGACAAGTTACGTATCCCCCGTGTACCTCAACTTTCCCATCTGTACAGTGGGGAAAGTATAGCACCCACCTCACAGGGTGGTTGTGAGGACTGAATACTAATGACAGTGATACCGTAAAAGCTAGTCAATGTTTTGGATCACTTTCTGCAGCACTGTCATCCCAAGCAGGTGTCCACCTAAGAGGCATTGTCCATTGCAGACAAGCAGCAATCTGGAAGTGACAGACACAGATGTCTTCCTGGACACCATGGACAAAGCAGATGCAGGTCCCGAGTTTGGCCAA
This sequence comes from Rhinopithecus roxellana, assembly GCF_007565055.1. Taxonomy (NCBI): domain Eukaryota; kingdom Metazoa; phylum Chordata; class Mammalia; order Primates; family Cercopithecidae; genus Rhinopithecus; species Rhinopithecus roxellana. The sequence continues at coordinate 2,373,428 of NC_044560.1, forward strand.
AGAACGTGACTGGCTGATGGACAGGACTAAACTACCCCTTCACCCACTTTCTTCCTCTTGTCCTTTGAACACAGGCAGCCTTTTCTTTCTGACTACACTTATGCCTAATCCTTGCCTGTCTGCCCATTTCCTCAATGCAGTGCCCACTGTAAGAACCCAGGCCACTCCAGGCCTTGCTGTGACAACGTGCCTATTTCCACATGCCCTCCCTATCGAAGGCACAGAGTATCCAAGGGACCACCGGCCTCGGACAGTGAGAACTCTGAGCTCACAGGCCACTCCGTGGGGCGGCCTTTCACCTACTCTGTTTTAGCACCTGGGCTTAGCTGTGGAAGGCCAGAAAGCAAGGCTATTAACAGCTTTTGAGGTGGTGGGGAAGGAAAATGGCATCATCCCGAGCTTGACAAGAGTGCTCCACGGCCGGCATCTGACCCACCTCTGCCACCGATGCGGCCTCCTTGGAGACGGGCAGGTTTCCTGTGGTGTCAGCCCCGTTTCCTCCAGCAACATTATACTGCAAACAGAGAGCTACTCTGAAGAAAGCACTAGGGTGTCCCGTTTCTGGCCGGGGGGAGGGAGGCAGACTGCTTTGCTTCTCCAGAGAGAAACATCACCGTGCCTTGACCTTCTCTAGACAGCGTTTCTTCCTGTCCCCAGTCCTGAAAAGCTGTTTGAAGAAAAGAAACGTGCAGGCTTTCCTTTATGACCTCAGATGGGCAAGTTCTGAATGGCAGCTGGGTCTATTACATGCAGTGTGAGAGGGTTAAACAGGACAGCCTCGACTCTTTATAAACTTTTGCCCTGTGGATATGCACTCATTGGCGGCAGTACAAGACTCGAGCTGTATTACACGCCTTAACGATATGGTTCAACTGTCGGTCAGGCTTGGGCCTGGCACTGGGCCAGACCGCAATCAATGGGACACAGAACCTCCCCCTTTCAGATCATCACGAAGGCTCATATTATCTCCTTTTCGTCGTGCTGGTTAAATTTATGGAGCAGAACCCTGAAGCCGCATTCCTCGGCCTGGGCCGGCCCACGCGGCACTCCCTCCCTTTGTTCGGTACTGTAAGCCAGCCGTGCTTCGGAGGACTGCAGGGTTGTTAGTTCAGGCACTGACTGTTTGCTCATGACTGAAGTGAAAGGAGTTCAGGGGAAGGGCAAAAGGACAGCCCAAGTGTAAAACCCCATCCCAGCAGGCCCTGGGCCCCTATATATAGGCCCCGAGTTGCTCCTGAATGTCACATTTCACTTTGTTCTCACAAAAGCAAAATCTTCAGTCTGATCCCTGACGAACCTTCCATAAAACAGCTGCTGAGTCCTCCTACAGTGCACCCCCACTTGAACTTCTGGATTTTCTAGGGTGCGATGGGAGGCAAGTTTGCCCTTAATACAACCACACTAAAAGGAGACAGATTTCTATAGCCGTCTGCTAGTCCTCCCAGGCTCCACAGGAGATGGGAATGCCAACCCCGGCTACTAGCCGGTCTCATTTTTAATACAGAAAAAAAAAGAAACTTATTTTTTGGTCTTTGGCTATAAGGGAGGGACATGTGACTACTGTATATGAATGTGTGTGTGCATGGGAGGGAAGTGTTTATAGGGGATTTAGTCTTATGGAATCAAAGAGAAGGTCCCAAGCATTAGACCTGCCGAATCTATCCATGTGTTCTCATTAATACTCTGATTAGCTTCCAAAGTGTTAAACAAGCAGCTCACATGAGCAGGACTTCATTTAGTTTTAGAGTTGAGCCCAAGAGGAGGGCTTTCCTGGAATGTTCTAGAGTGGCACATTTACAGCTCATTACAGAGGACGCCACTGGAGGGCTGGAAAGGCAGGTCATCCCGGAGGTGAATCCAGGCTCTCCAAGTGATTAACTGAGTCTACGGTTTGTCACATCGAGCTGTTGTATATCAGTGGGTCCACCTGTAAAATGAGGCTACTGGGTTGAATTCTGGAGGTCTGAAATGATTACCAGAACTCTTCTAAGGAAGGCCCAAGCAAAACAGAGAAAGAAAGAGTAGGAGGAACATAAAGAATCCGAAACCAAAAACAAACCAAAGGTATAAGAGGAGCACGTGGGAAAAATGGCCTCTGAGGGGTGAGCCATTGCTGACTTGATACGTGTTTTGCTGGCCAGTTTTGTCTTCACCCATCTTGATACAATACTGAGAGTTGGGCCCACGCTTGTTAAAAATCAAAACAGAAATCCCATACTAGCAACTACATGCCCACTGGCACTTTCTAACTCGGGGTAGAAGCAGACTTCTTTGATGGGGTCTATAGTGAAGCCAGTGGTCTATTTCAAATCCGACCCTGGTTCTCTCTGAGGGTGAAAAGTCACGCTTCCTCATTCAAAGTAAGCCATGCATTTATGAATAGAAACTGTAAATATTTTCTTGCATTTTCCTCACCAGGTTTCCTTGTTTACCGTGTTTGGAGCTGGTAAGTGAATTTGCCATTCCAAATCTTAATTTAAAGCCCCTTTCGGTGGTGGGGGCGGGGTAGAGGGGAGGTACCATGGATCACAGAAAACCATCTCTTGTGATATCCCTCTTGTCTATGCTTTTGTATACTATTTGTTCTGGTTTGTTTAAAATATAGTGTTATAGAGAACCACTTAAGCTGGGAAATAAGAGGCAAGAAAGATATAGGCTAATTTAGGAAATTTTCAAGAAAAATGTGTAATCCAGTCAATCTGTCTCCAGTTATTCATATACATGTTCAGGGTTCAATTAAGCCTTTAGTCATAATATCTCACATCTCCCAGGACAATCTACAAAGCACTTGCCCTCACATGATCACGCAGGTTACATTAATACGCATAAACGAATCCAGTCTCCATCAGGCATTGAGTGTGTAGCACGAGGACTCCTGAAGGCCTACTTTGGCCCATCATGAGCCCAAATGCATCAAGAGTCTCTGATATAATAAAAATTGGAAAGCTGGACCTACCCCTGAGAATGAGACTTTATTATGGGCCAAGACAGACTTTGAGAACTTATAAACTCAATGCCCCTGCTTCCTGTGGACTTTTTCTATCTCAGGATCACTTTTATGACAATATTCCAGGAACATGCAATTCTAAGTAGATAAATTGGCCAAACTCTGAAAATGCAGGAACACAAGTTGCTTACAAATGAGATCTAGAAACCAGGACAAAGAGAGCTGCCATAGCAGAGTCACTGGTGTGCACGCTTCTCTTCTATACATTCTGTGGTTTGCCTGTTCCACGAGCTACGTGACACTGCTATTTACTCTAGCACTGTGGCCAAGGCTAAGAAGTACTCATCTAATATGGGTTTGGGAACTAAAAGGAAATATGTTTTGGAATTTACTTTTTTCACACCCACACACCATTCTTGTACAAAATGCCTCTGTCAAGGTTTTTGGTTTTTTTCCAACATTGATTTCTTGGCCATCAGCTAAAAGAAACTGAACATTCAAGTACCTCCACGATGACTGAGCATGCGGGAAGTGGTTGATTTACAACAGGTTCCCTGGACATTTTATTTGATGTATGCTGTCCTGACACACTCCACCCAAGTGATCAAGCCTGCTATGTATGTCTGGGGCCACTTTGTAGTTTTCCCAGAGGTGAAATCAGAGGGAGGGCTGAAGTGGTGACAAGGCCAAATTGGCTACAGACTCAATCCCTTGGGGGGATGAGATGTAACTAACTTAAATGGTGCTAAGTCCAGCTGGGGATTAGACTAGGGCCACAGCCTGCTAAAGAATACTTTAGGTACACTACAGCTGCAGATTAACCTAGTGCTTTTTTATTTTTAGAATACATTATCGGGCTGCATATACTCTGCATGGGCTTTTTCTTCACTCTAATATCCAGCTTCCTCCCTGATGGCAAAGCTAGCCCTAGGAAGGGAGCTTCCTCTGTGTCACTCCTCCAGGAAGTTACACAACCAGTTATTCACCTCAACCATGCAGACATGGTCAGGGCAAGGATGACCCTCTCGGGGGAGAATGACCAGAGGTGGGGATATAAAGCTGTCTGCACAAGGTCACGAAGCACAGTAGCGTCAGGGTTGGAGTCAGGGCTCTGCTCTCATGATTTGCAATCCTGTTTCTCTTGCCAAGGGGCCAAGCTGCTTCCAGTACCCAAAGGGAACATCCAATAGCTTATTTTGATCACAGAGAGTTGAGTCAAGAAGGAACTGATCTTTGCTGACAGAGTGAATGAATGTGAACTGCTGCCATTTCCGCACAATACATCAGGACGAGGCTCCATGCTACTCTGTCAGCTCCACCACTGCCTTTTGGGAAAAAGAATAAAATCCCATGAATCTCTCTAAAACTTAAAAAAAAAATCTGCTTTGGTATATCAGGTTTTAATAGAGTTTTTAAAACCTCTGTCACTACAGTGTGTTGTACTTATCATATGTTCTAAGAAGAGCCCAAGTTGCAAATGAATTGCCTGGCCTGAATGCTATTCCCCCAAGAGCTACCTCCTTGGCCAAAGGATACCCACAATTTCCTAGGAGGCTCAAAAGGCAGCAGTTAAATTTCGGGAATTAGGACAAATGGGAGGATGAAGTTTGAAAGGGAGGATGAGTTACAAAGGGAACATTTATAATCTAGAGAATGTTCATTTTCAAAAGCTCAAGGCACTACAATAATCCATAGTTATCGATCTTGTATTTTCGTTATGCAGAAATCGTGAAACGAGGTGCATGATGAAAGCAGTGTTTGAAAGGGCCCATCACACTTAGCTAGAAATGAAAGAAATCGTTTTTCCTCTTAAACACTTAGCCCTGAACTTTTTTTTTTTTTTTTTACAGACCTAGGGGACCCCGACCTACATAATAATACTGTTTTGAGATTGTCCTGGCGGGAGCCAGACAGACGGACGGATCAGCCCTCGACAGCTCCAAGAGCCCCACTGAAAAGGAATCTGATTCGACAATTTAAAACCCTTAAATAATACTGAGCAGTGAACTGTCATGCGTCTGGAAAATATAACCATTTTTGAAGAATGCTTTCCAAACCACGTAATGCTTTTAAAGCTGTTTATCAAAAGAGCTGGATGAGCCACGGTGGCCTGAAACAGTTTATCAGCTGTTACAGGGTCGCATGCCCCATCCTGATTTCCTCAAGCACTCCATCGTTCTCGGTTGTCCTAGTCTCGGCAGACAACAGATGCCAATGTTTGGAGACATTCGCTACATAACTTTTACCCGACAAACCTGGCTCCAGGACAGATTTCCATGTCATGTGGGGCTTTTGGCTGAACTCTGCTCGAACCCAGAGGCATATCATTTACAGCAGACACTAACAATAGTTTGGGGTCACCTGCTCTTCACAAGTGGGTTCAGAGCAAGTTCGTGGCCTCTGCACACCTTTTCCAGTGTGGTTCCCACACACAAAGGCTCAGAGCCCAGGAGAGTCCCTCCACCCAGCAACTCAACCAGGTTTGGAGCACTGAGTTTAACTGTTCATTTTGTGTGAAGAAAGAGAATGGGAAGGACAAAAGCCCAGCCAAGCACATGAACTCCTAGTCCTCGCAATCTAGCAGGTGGTCAGCAAGAATTCGGGGACAGGGTTGAATTTAAGTAAGAGCTATGGACACAATCCCTGTTTCACCTTCACACAACATTCCAAATTCAGGGGAGAATATTCACACCGACACCATTTCTTGAGCCCTACCTGCATGCCACATGCCAGGCTGAGTGCTTTGTATACATGATATAATTTAATCCATTGTAACCACCCACCGAGGTAGGCATGTGACTCAAAGGAATCTCATCTCAGAGAGATTAAGAGGGGAAAAACTTGCTCCAGGTCACAGCCAAGCAGCGGCCCAATGACTCAAACCCAGGGCCATCCGACTCCCCAGTAGGCCTGTTTACCCTCGCACTGCAGATGCGGGAAGCAAACAGTGCCGCAGAGCCCCTTCTCGCTTCCTGCAAATGCGTGGTTTCTTTTCACGCTGACGGCCACGTTGCCCCTTCCTATTTTTTTCAGAACTGGGGAAGAACCTGTGATTTTATGTCCTTTACACATCTTTTTCTGAAACAAGCACTTCTCTTTGAAGAAAGACCTCTTGCCCTTGGAGTGTCAAGATAAGAAAACTTTCAGCAACTTCCCTTGGAAACTACAAAGCACCCATCAGCACCCAGGCTCTAAGTACAGTCGCTCCCCAGCTGCTGGCCCCTCTGAATAGCTTTTATGGTTCAATGAGGGGTGGTGACAGGGCCATGTTACTACCGTAGGATGTACCATTTCTTTCATGTTCCTGGGATCTGACAAGAGCCTTCCACAACCTGTTCCTTTACAACACACAGAATGAGAGATTAAAGACCAATACCAGACTCAAAGCAGGGGCTGTGACTGGCAACGGCTTCTCACCAGATGTATTCTCAATCTTTCAGGGAAAGAAGAGCCACAGACTGCCTGAGCAGATGCTGTGCAAATAAGATAATACATAGAGTAAATGAGATAATACACAGAACCATGGCTGAATGGATATGGGCTTCATAAAACCACACTGATTCAGAGCCACTAGTTGGAGGTAAAGGGGAAAGAACACCAAGAAAGGAAACACAAATTAGTGAAAAGTCTAAATTATAGGACTTCTGATTAAACATGACAGACCTAGTCCAGAGACCCCTCTAAAGGGAAAGCAAAGGGATACAAATGGCACGAATCCAAAAGGATAAAGAGAAGGTGTCAACAATATTTTAGAAGCTGAAAAGCAGATGGACACGTGGTGCTGAAATGTAAGCCTGAGGGAGTGGAAGCCACAAAGCAGAAAGCTAATTAGGATGGTGGTGTCCGCTGCATTTCAGAAAGATGGAGGCAGCAAGTAGCTCTGAAGTCCTGGGGCATAAAGGAGAAACAGGTAGGCCTGGAGTGAGGTGAAAACAGGAAGATTGGTTAAAAGGCTGCATGGGAAGCAGTTAGAGCTGCAGGTCCCCTCTCTCATCCCCACTCAGTTTTGCTCCTCTCAACAGGAGCCCAGAGTCAGCAGGTCCACACTTGATCATTCCACAGTAAGGCCCCCTCAGCCTCAAACCAAGAGCTCCCAATTGGCTTTTTAGTGCCTCATCTTTAAAGAGGAGTAGAACAGATAGTCAAGAATCACCAGACATCTGGGGACTGTCTCTACTCATGAAAGAAAAAGAGCAAAACAAATAAATGGAAGAAAGAAACTCAGAATAGTACTGCTACAGTACTACCATAGAAAAATAGCTTAGAGACAAAAATAGCTAGACAACAACCAGTCAGATGGGAGCAGAGGACATCGAGAGGGAGAATTTAATTAGAAAACAATAAATTACTCAATGCATTTGTACACATACAGAAATGTGTTTGTGCATAAATTGGCAATAGGAAGGCAGATTTTTTTTTTTTTTTTTAAAGAAAAATGAGTTACTAAGCCCAGGGTTAAAAAAAATGTGGAAACTGGCCGGGCACGGTGGCTCAAGCCTGTAATCCCAGCACTTTGGGAGGCCTAGACGGGCGGATCACGAGGTCAGGAGATCGAGACCATCCTGGCTAATACGGTGAAACCCCGTCTCTACTAAAAAAAATACAAAAAACTAGCCGGGCGACGAGGCAGATGCCTGTAGTCCCAGCTACTCGGGAGGCTGAGACAGGAGAATGGCGTAAACCCGGGAGGCGGAGCTTGCAGTGAGCTGAGATCCGGCCACTGCACTCCAGCCTGGGCGGCAGAGCAAGACTCCGTCTCAAAAGAAAAAAAAAAAATGTGGAAACTAAATAAGCATTTGAGAATAAATTAGGAATGTGCAAAGAGAAAATGAAGCAGACAATATTACTGAAAGAGCAGTTACTAACTCCAGGGAGAAAAAAAACAAAGCGCAACATTTAGAAAGGAAACATCATCAAAGTGACCTGGGTGGGGAGCTTCACTGGGAATACTATTTACACAGTCATAATAATGTAAAAATGGAATACTAAGTTATTCAAAGAGGATCATATAACCATACTGAAAAACGGGGAAAGGGAATATGTATGTATAACAACATGAAGTCAAATGATGTCAAGAAATAGCAGTTAGTTCACTTATTTATGAAATATAAAGGTAAATACATCCACACTGAGAAACAGCCCAGAGTGTTGAAAGTGGTTGCCTCTGAGGGAGCAGGAATCAGGGAAAGGCAGGAAATTACTGTTTTTTGGTTTTAGACATTTAGAAAGACTTCAACTTAAAAAAGTGAATACATATCTACTTTGATAAAATCTAATTTGAAAGATAAATTTGTCATAGCAAAATAATTCAGGTAAAAATAATAGGTTTTTAAACACTGTTGTTCTTCTTTTTTTTTTTTTTATTATACTTTAAGTTCTAGGGTACATGTGTACAACGTGCAGGTTTGTTACATATGTATACTTGTGCCATGTTGGTGTGCTGCACCCATCAACTCGTCAGCACCCATCAATTCATCATTTATATCATGTATAACTCCCAATGCAATCCCTCCCCCCTCCCCCCTCCCCATGATAGGCCCCAGTGTGTGATATTCCCCTTCCCGAGTCCAAATGATCTCAATGTTCAGTTCCCACCTATGAGTGAGAACATGTGGTGTTTGGTTTTCTGTTCTTGTGATAGTTTGCTAAGAATGATGGTTTCCAGCTGCATCCATGTCCCTACAAAGGACACAAACTCATCATTTTTTATGGCTGCATAGTATTCCATGGTGTATATGTGCTACATTTTCTTAATCCAGTCTGTCACAGATGGACATTTGGGTTGATTTCAAGTCTTTGCTATTGTGAATAGTGCCGCAGTAAACATACATGTGCATGTGTCTTTATAGCAGCATGATTTATAATCCTTTGGGTATATACCCAAAAATCACAAGCATTCTTATACTTGTGAATAGTGCCGCAATAAACATACATGTGCATGTGTCTTTATAGCAGCATGATTTATAATCCTTTGGGTATATACCCAAAAATCACAAGCATTCTTATACACCAGTAACAGACAAACAGAGAGCCAAATCGTGAATGAACTCCCATTCACAATTGCTTCAAAGAGAATAAAATACCTAGGAATCCAACTTACAAGGGATGTCAAGGACCTCTTCAAGGAGAACTACAAACCACTGCTCAGTGAAATAAAAGAGGACACAAACAAATGGAAGAACATACCATGCTCATGGATAGGAAGAATCAATATCGTGAAAATGGCCATACTGCCCAAGGTTATTTATAGATTCAACGCCATCCCCATCAAACTACCAATGAGTTTCTTCACAGAATTGGAAAAAACTGCTTTAAAGTTCATATGGAACCAAAGAAGAGCCCGCATTGCCAAGACAATCCTAAGTCAAAAGGACAAAGCTGGAGGCGTCACGCTACCTGACTTCAAACTATACTACAAGGCTACAGTAACCAAAACAGCATGGTACTGGTACCAAAACAGAGATATAGACCAGTGGAACAGAACAGAGTCCTCAGAAATAATACCACACATCTACAGCCATCTGATCTTTGACAAACCTGAGAGAAACAAGAAATGGGGAAAGGATTCCCTATTTAATAAATGGTGCTGGGAAAATTGGCTAGCCATAAGTAGAAAGCTGAAACTAGATCCTTTCCTTACTCCTTATACGAAGATTAATTCAAGATGGATTAGAGACTTAAATGTTAGACCTAATACCATAAAAACCCTAGAAGAAAACCTAGGTAGTACCATTCAGGACATAGGCATGGGCAAGGACTTCATGTCTAAAACACCAAAAGCAACGGCAGCAAAAGCCAAAATTGACAAATGGGATCTAATTAAACTAAAGAGCTTCTGCACAGCAAAAGAAACTACCATCAGAGTGAACAGGCAACCTACAGAATGGGAGAAAATTTTTGCAATCTACTCATCTGACAAAGGGCTAATATCCAGAATCTACAAAGAACTCAAACAAATATACAAGAAAAAAACAACCCCATCAAAAAGTGGGCAAAGGATATGAACAGACATTTCTCAAAAGAAGACATTCATACAGCCAACAGACACATGAAAAAACGCTCATCATCACTCGCCATCAGAAAAATGCAAATCAAAACCACAATGAGATACCATCTCACACCAGTTAGAATGGCAATCATTAAAAAGTCAGGAAACAACAGGTGTTGGAGAGGATGTGGAGAAATAGGAACACTTTTACACTGTTGGTGGGATTGTAAACTAGTTCAACCATTATGGAAAACAGTATGGCAATTCCTCAAGGACTAGAACTAGATGTTGTTCTTCTTTTTTTGAGACAGAGTCTTACTCTGTTACCCAGGCTGGAGTGCAGTGGCACAAATTCAGCTCACTGCAACCTCTGCCTCCTAGGTTCAAGCGATTCTCATGTCTCAGCCTCCTGAGTAGCTGGGACTAGGGGTGTGTGCCACCATGCCCAGCTAATTTCTGTATTTTTAGTAGAGACAGGATTTCATCATGTTGGCCAGGCTAGTCTTGAACTCTGGCCTCAGGTGATCTGCCCACCTCAGCCTCCCAAAGTCCTGGGATTACAGGCGTGAGCCACCACGCCTGGCCAACACTGTTCTTATTAATTGCACAGAAGATACTAAATATTTATTAAATACATCTAAGGTATAAAAAAACTAAAAAATCAGAGGATCACTAGCTAATTTTATAAACAATTAGTAAAACTATAACAATTGTTTTCAAGGAGCTGTGATGGGCCCGGTAATGAGGGAAAAAATGCCTGTAATTACCCCCCCAACACACACCATATACACAAATGCAATTTTGTTGTTTTCAAGAATAAACAGTAAGTCAAATCACTAAAACATGAGTTCTTCAAGAAAACTATAGGGAAACTTGCTTTAATGACCATGTAAGAGTGACTTAAGAATATTAACACACAAATCAAACAACTTGGTGATTCTTCAGAGCAGTTTGTCCTCAATTATTTAAATATTTCCAGTACTTAATACCTATTAAATGCCTGAAATATAGCAGGAGTTCAAGACTGAATTAATAAATTTCTACTGTCAATTTGCCTAAACGCACTAAGTGATGGATCTGAATATCACAAGGTCAGAATTGGCTTAACTGAATAAAGTGGGCCCTCAATAGTTCAAACAAAAATAGAAACACACTTGAAGATTTGCATCGTCTCACTAAAGGATAGAAAAGCACTTCACATGTGGTAATTTGGCCTCTAACGCCTCAGGAGGTGGGCAGGTGCCAGTTATTACCACTCTAACTGTGCTGCTGGGGTCAATCCGTAAATTCTAGGGAATCGATGAGCCCTGGCCTCTGTCCATCCTGGCATCACTCCGCGAGATCACCAGCCAGGATTCCTGTGACCCATACGCTTCATAACGAGAGGTGAGGTTTTGCTCTGTCTCGCCTTTGAAGTCTTCTGCAGTCCCTGGGATTTTATGATACAGTTTGGGTCACCCCTGCCATTATCGATGTTTGAAGTATGTTTGGGGAAATCTGCTAGGAGTTGTCTCTGGTGTTAACACAGAACAACTGCCTCATAAAAACTGCTTTCTACAAGGAGTTCAAAGGAGCTTATCCAAATATTGTGGGTTTATCCTACTCCACCAACTTTGCTAGGGGAGAAAGTTGAGGTTTTGGCAAGTGAATTCTGAAACAGATACACCTTCTCGAGTACCTGCAAGAGTCAGGGCAGTGCAAATACAACCAAGCAGCCTTTGGACAAGATCCTGCACTTTGAAGTAATCTACTCTACACTTACTATCCTGCCGAAATGAAAATTTATTGGGATGGTAGGTTAAGGTGAAGGACTAAATTAGGTAAATTATTGTAAGAGGTCTTTCTGATATGTGATAAAATCTTTCCAATTGTTACTTCCAGAATCCCAGTAAAAGTCAGGAGCAAACCAGGAGGGCTGACAACTGTTGGCAGGAAGCCAAAGGGAAGCATTGCATTACAGCGGCTCCTACGGTTTAGTCCGAATTAGCCCATCATTTATCAGCAAGATGATGGATTATCAATCACCGTATTTTCAAATAAAGCAGCTTGTCAAAAAAATTAACCAGGTACATTTGTTGGCTGGTGGCATGTATGCAGAGTCACAGAAGTTGAGGAGAGTGGCACCTGCACATTTTCATAAATCTCTTCAGTCTTGCTAACTGGAAAACAGCTGTATTCTCCTATCTGCTTCTACAGTCAATCTGTTACAATATCACACATCGTGTAACTTCTGGAAAACTCCACTGTATACTCTTTAGAGAATACTATTATAAAAATTGTTATACATTTTTAAATCTATAAATTTAAATTTAAATCTATAAATTTAAATTTATAAATCTATAAATTCATATATAAGTATATGAATATATACAAATAGGTTTTAGGTTATGGATCTGGGGTTCCCCAGGGGGTCCCTAGACCATATTTTGAGACCCTCTGTTCTAAAGGAACCCATATGTACAAATTCTCTCTGCTAATCAGAAAGTGGTTTCCTCAATGTATTTAAGTAAATCCACTAAGGATATAGATAAGTAACATTATTAATTTGAATTATATAAGCCCAATATAACAATTTTTTTTTTTTTTTTTTTTTTTGAGACAGGGTTTCACTCCCATCACCCAGGCTGGAGTGCAGTGGCGCAATCTCAGCTCACTCCAGCCTTGACCTCCTGGGCTCAAGCGATTTTCTTGCCTCAGCCTCTGGAGTAAGTGGGACCACCATAGGTGTGTGCCACCACACCCGGCTAATTTTTGTATATTTTTGTAGAGACAGGGTTTCACTATGTTGCCCAGGCTGGTCTCAAGCTTGTGAGCTCAAATGATCTACCTGCCCCAGCTTCCCAAAGTGTTGGGATTACAGGTGTGAGCCACCACACCCAGCTTCTTTTAGAGTATATTGTGATAAGAACGTTTTATTAATTCAATCTTATTTTTCCTCCATTTGACAAGTTAGTGAGAAATTTAGCAAGAAAATGTCTTCAAAAAGGAGTCTGGCAAAAGACTACCAGATAAATATATCAGGGCAAGAAAACCACGGATGAATTATAACACCCAAACCTATCTTCCCTTCCCTCAATACTTCCGAGCCATTATCTGTAATACAACAGTGAGTCTTTAAGTCCCTGCCGGTGTATCTCAGAATTATCTTCCAGTCTAAAGCTCTCTGGGAGCAGGCGAGTTGAACTCAAACCTGGGTCCTCCTGTTAAAGATTTCAATATTATCTTGAGCAAAGGTGGATGATGCTGTAAGGGAAAACCATGAGAGACATGGGATAGTCATGAAAACCTAAAAATAAGTAAATCCAATGCCTTTACTGAGGAGTTCCACAAATAACAAATGGCTCTTCAACTTTCTCTAATGCACAAAATACAAATTTTTTTCTCAAAAAGAAATATAGACACTGTTTTATTTTTTCTTGAAGTTCAAGCCAAAAATCTCAAATGTCTATCTTACGTATGTAATATTAGGTGCCACCTTAGAGTTTTAAAAACAAATTCACTGAACACAGAAGGGACTACAGATGTATAATGGCTACATTATTTAATTTTTAAATGGAATAACCTCAAATCAGAAAGTAAATGGAATAACTCCAAATCACACTTCCCACTCCTTTTCTTTGCACAAGGACCTGTTGGTTGAGATGCAAGGACTGGACTTTGAAGAGATGTTGATTCAGATGTAAATTCAGTAGATTTTTTTTTTTTTTTTAACTTTTGGAGGCAGGATTGTGTGGTTTCTATGAAGTCAGTCATCTCTGCATGCCAAAAATGGCAAAAATTAGATGCTCTCCTTTCTAGAAATGATTATAATGTACCATGACCAAAAAAGTGGGTTTTCTCCTAACAGATAATCTTGCATAAAAATGACTCTTGGGATTTCAGAAATGGAAAGGCTTTTCTCAAACACGTGTGTGCATGAACACACACACTTTGCATTTTTTCCAACAATAGATCTGAGCTTTCCATAAGTTATGTTATAATGAGAATGGCATCGTCTGGGGCCTTTGAGTGAAAGGGGAATACAGTATTTAGAGTTCAGCGAGAGGGAAGAAGCCTGTCTCAGAAAATAAGATTTCTCTGCTTATGTTCCTGTGAGAGGAATTTTAACTTATAAGGCAAGAAGGACTGTTAAGATGCTTCTTTAAAATATCTGATCCTGGCTGGGCGTGTTGGCTCACGCCTGTAATCCCAACACTTTGAAAGGTCAAGGTCAGCAGATCATGAGGTCAGGAGTTCAAGACCAGCCTGGCCAACATGGTGAAACCCCATCTCTACTGAAAATATAAGAATTAGCTGGGCGAGGTGGCGTGCGCCTGCCATCCCAGCTACTCTGGAGGCTGAGGCAGGAGAACTGCTTGAACCTGGGAGGTGGAGGATGCAGTGAGCCGAGATTGTGCCGCTGCACTCCAGCCTGGGTGACAGAGCAAGACTCTGTCTCGAAAAAAATAAAAATAAAATATCTGATTCTATGATTTCATCAGCTTAATTTCAGAGCCAAGTGAGACATCCAATGTTATCAACATAGACCTTAGCGTTCTTCTGGGGTTGCTCATGTAAATGACCCATCTACCTTCAAGCATTCTCTGGAAAGACCTGGTTTGGCAAGATCAGGAAGTAAGAATATATGGCTGTCACCTCACAAACATATATGCAAGGGTAAGTAGAAGATAAAGGGACTGTCACTATATCTACTGTGCCATGTTTGGACAACAGAGGAGAGATTTGACAGTCCCTTCCCTTCAGCTGGATATAGCAATAATTTTTCAGTTTCACTGAAACGTAATTCCTTTTTCATGATGAAACTGACATGTTAACTAACACAGTGGCTGTCCCAAGCAGCAGATGGTTACCAAGCCAAAAGACAGATATGTCCAAAGATTAGAACAGAGCCTTAGGGTCAAACAGGTACAAGTGCCAGCTTTTCACCCTTACCATATACATGACTGTATATGGATGCCACCACAGCATACAGAACTCATCTGGAAGGAGCCTGCTGGAACTTCCTAGATGAGTATGAGGCAGGAGCCACAGGATAACATATCAGATCTTTCTGAAATGTTACTTTTACTGGGTAACAATTAAAAATATTTTCTTATGAAGCCAAACATGGAATAAAATATAAAACCCATTTACAGTTTTAAGGAACAGGAACTCTGAAAGAAATATTGAACCTGATCCACTTCTAGATACATGGGATATCAGCCTACTCTCCTGCCTTGAATGGAATATTAGCGGGGAAAAAAGATGAACGCTGGTATATCCTAATAAACATTTGAATCTTTACTCAATTTTTACCTTTGGAAGTTCCCTAAAGGCTCAACTCAAGCCAATTCTGCTTGATGTGCTATGTGTAATACCAAGTATAAGAAATAGCTGCTTTCAGAGCAGAGTAATTAAAAGCAGTATTATCTAACTAGTATGAAAAAGTTAATGGAAGCATTTCCTAAGTTCTCTTTGCAGACTTTTTGCTGACCTGTCCAACCTGACTGCATTCAGGCTCTAGTGACCCAAGACAGTCTTAGTCCTTTTATCCTGGAGAATCATGAGTAAGGTGCAAACACTGTTAACGAAAGGGGCATTTCCTTAAGAAAACCCATTTCCGTTTCACATCTAAGAGGTCATTCACCAGAAGTGTCTTAACAGATTTTGGGTGGTGTGTTGGGACTGTTTTTACTGAAAAAGTCAAATATGCCCACCATAAATCTTTTCTGTGAAATCAACCAAAAAGTTTCTTTTTCAAAAGCTCTCAGAGCAAATGGAATTTACATATACGTGCACAATCTGAGGGTCCTGGGATTCCAGAACATTATCAGTCCTGATGGCTATATTCTTCAACACTGATCTACCATTATCCTTCAAATTCCCCTTCCTCCTTATCTAACTTAAATAACAAGATAAGCTCCAACACTCCTGAGCTTTGCTAAATTAGTTTAAATATTTCAAGTTCTGCCAACTCCTACTTCTTTCCCCACTTTTGGGTCTTGACTTAAAAGGTGAAGAAATATTTTAGAGGAAACCTCAGGGCCCAGCTTCATAAATCTTCATCTGCTACTTCCCTAAAATGTCATGCACCCCATAGTCTGCAACAGCTGGTATCTGGAGAAACAAACAAGCAAACACATAGTGAGAGGCAGACATTCCTTTCTTCTCAAAGGCATTTTTGCCTTCTTTTGTGAAACGGCTGCTCCTGAGTCTCTGCAACTTTCTACTAAGTATCTTTTCAAACACTACCATCAGAGGCCGTCACATTTACACAGTGGACTGGGCACTCTTACATGGCTTGGCACCTTGCTTGGGCCTGGTCTGTTTGAAGGGTAGCAGGCTCTTCACATAGCTTCTGTGGCACCTCAAGTGTGGCTGCATCTGTGCCATTTTCATAAACTTTACTTGGGAACAGACAAATGTGGCCCAATACACGTAGGCCAGAAGATGCAACCTGAGCCAGCAGGACGTTGCCTTGGAAAAGGTTTCCTATTTCAGTTCCAAACCACACATACTTGTACAGTGAACAAATGCAGTGGGGGATATTGGTCCACAACACTCATGTTGAGGCCAAAGGCTCTGCAGTCCTCCGCCCTCTTCTCTCCCCACCCCCACCTGCCTTCCTGAGAACTATTGGGTTGCCTGGAAATTTCAGAGGAAAGTTAGGTGGCTGTCGTTTGGAATGCCAGTGCACTCCAACACGGAGAACTTGGAAGTATTTTAATCTAAAAGAACAGAAGGAGGGGGGTTCCCTATAAATAAAATCATGTTCAAATAAACACAAAAAAGGAGCCAATGTTTCCTGTAAGGCCACTTTTCAGATGGATTACTGGAAGGAGTACTCTTTCACGGTTTTATGGCTTACTTTCCTATCATCTGCTTAAAATTTGGGTCTTTTAAAACATAGATGCTAAGATCTAAGCCTTTACTTGGATGAAATATTACAAAGGAAGCAGAAAGTCTCATTCCAATTGCAGGCTCAGAGGCAGAACTCTTGGACTCTTGGGTTCTATTCCTGGCTTGGTCCCTGGGCTCAGGTCAACCCTCGGTCAGAATCTCACTTCTAATCCCTTCAAATCATTTGTTAGTCCCTGTTGTCTAAACAGTGGGGAAAAACCCTGAGTAACACCCCTGGATCCTGTTCAATCAACTGGGATGGTTGGAGATGGTTATAACTCACTTCCAAGAAACCAGGGTGATTTATCCCTCGGTGATAGTGTTAGAGCCAGTATGTTCCTAAGAGATACAGTGTCATCAGAACAAACTGGCACTGAAACATTTCTCCACCTGCAAGGATCTCTGCGCTCCTTTAATAGGACTTTAAAATAATATCACCCAGCATTTTTATAGTTCTTTATAGCTTCCACATTAAAATAACTCTGGTTGGGCTTCAAACTCCTGAGAAGCAGAATAAACAGAGAAATAAATTTATCCCCAATTTATAGATGAAAAAACTAAAATTGAGTCTTACATAGATGTCTTGACTTGACCCAGGGCCCAAAGCTAATAAGTAAGGAGGCTGGGACTCTGGCCTGTTGTTTTCCAGATCAAGCGTTCTCTCTCTTTGTTTGACAGGGTCTCACTGTTGACCAGGCTGGAGTGCAGGGGCACAATCATAGCTCACTGCAGCCTCAACCTTCCAGGCTCCAGCAGTCTTCCCACCTCAGCCTCCCAAGTAGCAAGGACCAGAGGTGCACACTACCATACCCAGCAGTATGGTGCCCAGGCTGGTCTCAAACTCCCGGGCTCAAGCGATCCTACCACCTTGGCCTCCCAAAGTGTAGGATTACAGGTGTGAGTCACCACGCCCAGCCCAAGCACTCTCTTCTAACGCATGGCTCCTCATGAATACTTCTGGACCAGGACAAATGGACTGAGGGACAATGCTGATACGGCTGCTATTTATCCCTTCAGAAAAATCTGTAATTTTGGCTTTTTCTGCACAAAAAAGGACACTGATCCACTAATCCAAACATATGCCCCTCTTGCCTCTGGCAACTTCTGCCATGGCTCTCCTGCTACTGGCACCTCCAGGAATAGAGAAGGGATGTAGAAGTTAATTCCCCTCCTTTGAGGATATATGAAGACGGGCTGTGCCTCAATTATCACGGTGGTTTTTGTTTCTAGGAGGAGTGAATGGTTAGGCAGATAGCTGTGTCACGAAACTTGCAGTTAAACTTCGTTATTCATTTTTTTCTGCAGCCTACAAAGTTGGGACTTGCAGTTCAACTTCAATTAGGCTGCCCAATTACTGTCTGCTTTGAGTCAAGCTGCACAACTTTTCTATATCCCGAGTGCCTCATCTACATGGAAATGTAAAAGTTCACTGGGCTGAGATGAGGAGTGGCTGGTGCTGACTGTGAATGCCTCCCCAGTGCCTTTGTGAGGGCATGGTCTCTGCTGCTGAGGTCCGGATAAGGCTAAGGTGGCAGGCCAGAGGAACCAGACAGAGAAAAATGCAATGCTGGTCAAGACCTGAATCATGTCAGTGTGTAGGTAATAGTAAAGTAAATCTTGAGTCAGCAGGGAAGTAACTATCTGGAATGCCATATCTTGACACTAACTGACTCTGAAACACGTACAAGAGAAATCCAATGAGCCCCCACCCCGCAGACCGAGGCAGCAGGGTGCAAAGCAGTGCTGCTGGACACAGGGTCAAGAGATAGGCTGGGTATGAGTCTAGGTCTACCATCTCCGACCAGCTGTGTGGCTGTGGACAAGCTCCATGACTTGAGATAAGCTTCTCTGGACTGTCTTGTCTTCATTTGTAAATCAAGTATGAAGATTACATGGGATTCCACACGTGGAAGCACAAAGACAATGCCTGGCACATAGATAAGTTCCTTCCTTTTGGTGTTGCACACACAGTAGTTCCCTTTTACCTGGAAGGCGATTCTCTCTTCTCTTCACCTGGCCAACTCCTACTTCATACTCCAGGCTTCACCTCAAATATTACTTCCCTGGAACAGCCTGTCTCAACTCCCCTGATCACTAGGTTAGCCACCCTCCTTCTCCTCATCACCTTCTCTGATCATAGTCTCACGGCACCCTGTAAGTCTCCTCTATGTCATTGTCACAAGTTCAGCAAATAAGTGTTTATACGATTGTTTTATGTTTGCTGCCCTGCTTGATTATAAGCTCTTTGAGACCAGGGAGAGTTTTGGTTTCTGCTATTCCCAACCCTGAGTTCATAGGGAATTTTCAATGACTATTTCCTGACTGGGAATGAGTAAATGGCAGCTATGGACCGGCTGTCACAAAATCACACGACAATGTTGAACAACTAATAAAGACGACAAGAATGTCCCTCTCAAAGACATTCTTTCTGCAGTGACTGTGGACACATCACTTGTGCTCCTAAAAAGAATGAAAAACCTCATCAAGACTTTCAAGCTGACAATGTATAAAATTCAAGCCATTTCTTTCTTGTCAACATTATTAAAACTTCACAGCACAAAATCATCTTTAAAAAATTTATCACGTATACCTTGAACCCTTTTTGTCAATCAATCCCTTGGCTATTTTGACATTTTAGAATACACATGCTTCTTTGGGAACTCTTAGGCGTCTTCAGCTTTACACTTCATTAAGTCTTATTATCTTAACAAATACTGGAGGTGGACTTCTTGGGCTTCGAGCAGAGATGGAAAAACTAACTGGAAATACTTTCGAAGCCTCCTCACTGCCTGCCCCTCCCCACAACTTCATAAATGCTTCAAAATATACTCAAGGATTGTTTTAGTTTTGTATCTGAGAATAGAATGTAACTTAACTAAAGTAAACCATACAGAGTTTACTCAGCTGCTTCCAGATGGAAGGCATTCTGGCACAGTACACTGCATGGCCCCAGTCCACAATCGGAGCGTTTCCCCTACTGCAGTAATGTGTCTTCAGTAAGTTTTCCTGGTGACAGACAAATGGATTCACTTCAATTGGGGACAATTTCACTTCACATCCTATTTGAGGGAGTGACAGAGTGTGGACGTGGGCCAGGCCCTAGGCATTCTAAACGGGCGCACTAACTCACTCAGGGAAAATCTATTATCGAGGCAGCAGCAAAATCCTTCTGGGCTTAAGTCGAGTCTAGCTTGGCTGGGCCCTTAACATTCATTATACCCTTTGTTGATAAGAATCCCCAACTAGTCACTCTGGAAAAGGGAAGCTAAAATAGGCCATTCAAGCAAATAGCTATGTTAAAGTGGTTGGGTTCTGTCAGGTGTGGAACCATATGGGCTGTCCCTGATTTCCAGTCTCGGTATCAAGGCCAGGTGGCAATCCCACAGCAGAATTGCCGACCTGCTGGGGGGATGGGGGGTGGCACTTTTCTTTATGAGGCTGGAGCTGGCACTTTCAAGCAGAAGGAAAATTAAGAAGGAACAGACCCACGTGGTGAACTGCAACTGCAGGGATTCTAGAACTATACCACGGGGTGTAGGAGTAAGAACCAGACTACAATCTGACAGTTTTCTTCATGGGCATGTGGGGATCCAGTTGGCTTGGTGAACAGAAGAAGCTTCTAACAATTTAATCCTATTTCTGACCTCTCTAGTGGAGAAAAATAACATACTCATATATACCTATATATAAAACATGCTATATATACATACATATATAAAATATATAGCATATATAAAATATGATATATATATATATATATATATATATCTGAAAAAATTCATGCCAGGTTTCTGTACCTCATTTTCATGTTTTTATTTTAGGCAGATCAGAAATTTCAGTTACAAGTATTTGAATTATAAACCGTATAATTAAGAAAGTGCACAATTAAACACATCAGTATGGATTAGAAGAAGCAGCAGAACTAGGCTGGAAACTGTAAAAGCCACTCTTCCCACGACCACTGACCTGGGGCCACTGAGTGTGGCTGTGTCTCTCACCGCCTGGGCTGTTTCTGATGCAAAATCCAGGGCGCCTGCCACTGGCTTGGTTACAGTGCCAACAAGCCCTTTCCCAAGGCCAGATATGAAACCGCTGACACCCCCTTCTGTTTTCACACCTTCCACTGTCGAAGTTATAACACTGGTCAGTCCACCAATGATACCTAGTGAAAAAGACAAGGACTGTCGTAACCTGACAAGGACAAAAGCAAAAGCATTTAAAGCCAAACCCTTGATTATGGAACGATAACTTAAGGCCATTCTATTAATCTCTGTGCCAGAGAGGCCACAGACAGGCCAACTCACAGACAGAGGATCCTGCAGATTTGCCCATTAAGTCTAGAGTCAGAGGATATATGTTACATGTTAGTCAGAAGTAAAGTGTGTTCCAGTTTAAAAAAAAAAAAAAAAATCAAAGAAAAGCTGAGAGGTTAACAGTGGCCAATTTTTCGATCCCAGAGCTTGGGCAGCCTATGGACGATCAGGAGAGGATACAGATAGAGGATTACATCAATAGGAGACTAGAAAATCAGGCCTTTGGGGAAAGTTTGAAGATGATGGCATTCTATGACATATAAGGCAGAGGCCGGGCGCGGTGGCTCACGCCCGTAATCCCAGCACTTTGGGAGGCCGCAGCAGGCAGATCACGAGGTCAAGAGATCGAGACCATCCTGGCCTACATGGTGAAACCCTGTCTTTACTAAAAATACAAAAATTAGCTGGGCATGGGGATGTGTGTCTGTAGTTCCAGCTACTTGGGAGGCTAAGGCAGGAGAATTGCTTGAACCCAGGAGGTGGAGGTTGCAGTGAGCCAAGATCGTGCCACTGCACTCCAGCCTGGTGACTGAGACGCCGAGGGAGGGAGGGAGGGAAGGAGGCCAGAGAGAGATAACTAAATAGAGTTGTTCCTTAGTATCCATGCAGGATTGATCCAGGACCCCCTGCAGATACCAAAATCCTAGGATGCTCAAGTCCCTTATATAATGTGCTGTAGGTGCTTGCATATAACCCATACACACCATCCTGTATAGGTTAAATCACCTCTAGATTATAGTAGCTAATACAATGCCCACATATCACTTCATTTGTGTGGAGTCAACACAGTATTTGAAACGTGAGGCAAATTCAAATTTTGCTCTCTGGCACTTTGCGAAATCTTTTTTTCCCCAAGTATTTTCCATCCATGGTTGGTTGAATCTGTGGATGTAGAGAGCCGACAGTATACATTTGCAGTGCAGTTTTCAAAGAACACTATGGGGGTGACTGGCCAACCCCACGGGATGCTTGAAATAAGGTAAAAGTTACTGCATGCTTTGATGAAATTTGGTATAGGTGATCATATAAAACCTTCATGAAGAGCACCCCAAAAAGCTGTGAAAGCTGGCTGGGACCCTCAATGAAGTCAGTTCAAAAGACCAATCCAGGTCAAAAAGACATTCCAAACATTTTGCAAGTTGACAGCAATGGCTGAAAACATCTTAGAAGAGGCCAGAAGCTGGCAGAGGCTGAAGAGGTCACAGTCACTGAAGGGAAGAGGCAGCCTGTCCGGGGAGCATCTCCAGGACCTGTGCCAGGGACACTCACAGGATGTTTACCCTCTGACAGTGGGGTGTGAGGAAGCTCTCTAGACTCTTCAGCTCTAGTGAGACAAATTGGTAAAGGAAACTCCTTGGGTGAGAATGCACTAACAATTCACAACGTTTCTTTTGGATTCTGGGTAAATTTGCTCCAATGAGGCAATATCTCTTTCCAAAACTTTTTTTTTTTTTTTTTTTTTTAAGAAACAGGGTCTCCGTCTATCACCCAGGCTGGAGTGCAGTGGCATGATCACAGCTTGCTGCAGCCTTAAACTCCTGGGCTCAAGCAATCCTCCCTCTAGGTCTTCTAAAGTACCGGGTTTACTGTCCTGAGCCACTGCACCCAGCCTCTTCCCAAACTTTGAGAACAAAGTTCTTGGCAGAGCACACACAGGATAGGAATTCAGACTAGGACCTGAGAGACAGAACATGACTGAACCTGGGTCCAGCAGAGCCTGCAGAGAGAAGTGAGCACAATTCCCAGTTCTTAACCAAGGGGATTGAGTGGATTCTGTTTCTTGTCATCTTCTAAAGGTCTTTTCATCCTAAAGGAAGACTCTCACTCTAGGACACTGCCTTCATATAACCCAGAGCTCAGTGGATCCTCTTTGGCTCCTGGAGAGGCTGTACATATTATAGGAATGATTCCTGATGAGAGGTGATTTTGCAACTTTGAACCAATCATGCATTTTTTCAGCACATTTGTGTGTTCATCCAGAAAGGGAGGACAGTCATGCTCTCTCCACACCGCAAGGACGCTGGCCAGATAAAGGCCACCATACATAACAAAGCATTTCATATTCATTTTAAAAGTCTTCGAAAAGTCCAATGTACTGTCATTACTAGAAAGAATGATTAAACCTTAACCCCAAATGATTGCCCAACACTCAACTTTTAAAATTCATAAACAAGTTACTTTCAGCCAAATTTCACTTCTGGCCTGATGTCTCCTTAGGGACAGCTCCCTTTACGGTTGGGCAGCCTTAGGAAAAGCAAAGGCATTTTGATCCAAATCTCTCCATTAGGAAAGCTGATAAACAAAAACTCTATTCTAAACGTGTCCTAAGCACAAATATATAATTTTTTACTGTCTATATTCCTTCCTCTTCTTCCAAATGCAGATAATTAATACTGATCAGTCTTGATATGACTCTGATAGTTTTGGATGGTTCCTAAGGATCTGGTACAAAGAGTTTAATTTACTAAGCCTTACTATGCATGAGCTACGTGCCAGGTGTCATGTGAGGTATGCAAGGATAAAGGTGAATACAGAGTGGTCTTTCTCCCCTCCTCACATTCTCAATCTATCAGAGACCTCGATGTACACAGTTGGTAACATACACAGCCCAGACTGTGCTCTGTCATGAACTCTAACAGGGACTAATCGAGCTGGGAAAATGTATTTGAGTTGGGACTTACAGGTTGAGTAGTATTTTGATAGACAAGGAAGTGAGGCAGAGGAGGGAGAGCAGGACCATGCATGAGCAAGGACTTGGAGGCACACCTGGGAAGCAGTACATAGCTCTGTGTGGCCAAAGTGCAGCATGGCTGAGGGATGGTGGTCGGAAAAATTGACTGGATTTATAGTTCCAAGGGCCTTGGATGCTGTACTAAGAAATTGTTAACAAAAATGCAACAAAAGGCAAATGACTCAGAATTAAAGCATTAAAAGTCAGAATTCAAAGTCAGAGACCAAATGCATTCACGCCATCAACAACATCTCTTAGGCAGATAAATTTATAATTTTAGTGAATGCACATTTATGCAAAACTAAAAAACACCGAGGCTACAAACCTGGCCGCCAATTCCCCATTTCAATTTCTTTGGAAGGAATGATCACTAAGAAGGCAGAGGTTACAATTGTAAGAAGAGAAGCAGCAGCTACAATTCTAAGAACAGGTCTAGTTGATTACACCTTATGATACTTTGGGAACAGAAGCCAGAGAACAAAAGGAATTGCAATGTGCACAACATTCAGAAAACGAATGAGGAGTTCTCACAGGCTGTCATATTTCAACTGCAAGGAGGATAAAGAGAGCTTGGAAGGCACACCAACACAGGATTTCCTCTGTTGTCAGCTTTCTTTCTTTTTTTTTTTTTTTGAAATGGAGTCTTGCTCTGTCACCAGGAGTGCAGTGGCATGATCTCGGCTCATTGCAACCTCCACCTCCAGGGTTCAAGCAATTCTCCTGCCTCAGCCTCCTGAATAGCTGGGATTACAGGCGTGTACCACCACACCTGTCTAATTTTTGTATTTCTAGTAGAGATGGGGTTTCGTCATGTTGGCCAAGCTGGTCTCAAACTCTTTACCTCAAATGATCCACCCGTCTCAACCTCCCAAAGTGCTGGGATTACACGTGTGAGACACCGAGCCTGGCCTAATTTTTGTATTTTTAGTAGAGGCGGGGATTCACTGTGTTGGCCAGGCTGGTCTTAAACTCCTGACCTCACGATCCGCTCTCCTCGGCCTCCCAAAATGCTGGGATTAAAAGCTTGAGCCATCACGTCCAGCCCAGCTCTCTTTTTTTATAGCTGCAATCAGATTGGTACAAAGGCGCCTCTGAGGACCTGCAGCAGCAGAGCCTGATGTCACCTGCGACTTACCATGAGCCAGGCCATGGATGCCGGCTACAAGGTGTTCACCACTTGTAGCTGCGTGGTACCTGATGTACTCCCGCTCTGACTGATGCCGATTGTCCATCGTCTTCCCTAAGCCATCTGATAATGTTCCAGCAAACTAGAATGAGTTAAAAACAGGAAAAGAGTTTTCAAGTCTTAGCACTATTTTTACTATTTGAATTACTTTAAATAAATTTAAATACATTTTAGATACGCCCATGTTGGTCTGCAGTGGTGTGATCTCATCTCACTGCAACCTCCGCCTCCCAGGCTCAAGTGATTCGCCTGCCTCAGGCTCCCAACTAGCTGAGATTACAGGTGCGTACCACCACACCTGGCTAATTTTTGTACTTTTAGTAGAAGTAGGGTTTCACCATGTTGGTCAGGCTACTCTCGAACTCCTGACCTCAAGTGATCTGCCCACCCAGGCCTCCCAAAGTTCTGGGATTACAGGTGTGAGCCACTGTGCCTGGCCAATAATTTAAATATATATAAATTTAAATATTTTAAATGCAGTTACCTATACTCTCTGCCCCAGGTGAGTGGTTCTCAAAACGACTGAGCACACACAAATTGTGGGATGCATACAATGGAGGACACTAGGCTTTGCAAAGCAACTACTAAAAATCTTTAATGACATTCACTTTCCAGAATACTACTCCAAATTTACTGAAAAAATGAGAGGTATAACAAAATAGTCTTGAGGGAGGAGAAGTGAGCTTCGGGACTGTATCATGGTAAGAACATAGGCTCTTTGCTCTAAGAATCAGTGGAATTCAAAACAGCAAATGTGTCAGTTGCTTTAGGGTTTGGTATCAAATATTTGGAGACATCAAACTCCCTCCAGTAATGCTGTCTTTCATTTATTCAATAATTACTGAGTACCTACGAGGTGCCAAGCTCCATTTGTCAAAAGCCAAAAATGAAATCGATGGAAAGATTAACAGGTTAGGTCACCTTTCATAGGAGGTGGCAGACTTGAACTCATGATTTCAAATGCAAACCCACCCTCTCCACAATTCAGAGATTTTATTTACCCTGGCATACTTTAACCAGAAAAGCTGTCTCATCCATCAAAGCTGGGATAAAAAGGACATAAAACTCTGTTTTGTCACAAGACAATCTGAAAAGGTTTAAAGTGACAGTTAATAAACCACAGAGTACTTATCCTCATCATTCAGGCATAAAAAGAAAAGGATATCAAATATATAATTAACCTTCTCAGGAAGGATCTACCAAAACAAGTGGTTTAAGTGCCAATGACCCAGGACTAACCTCTTAGAAAACTCACAGGAATGTTCCTTAGATACAAGGCTCAGGGGAAAGCCTCGAGGCAAGCTGCCTGCCTGGAAGGCCCAGGAACTGGGTGGCCATCCGGGGGCCTGTTTCCTTCTCCTTTGGCAAGGGGGTTGGGATGCGTGTTACACAGATCAGATCTGCCTTGGAAACCTCAGTCATGAGGATTCTTGACACAAGTGACATGTGAGTTCTGGGCACAGAAGAGGGACTAGTGAACACAGCAGTAATTCCATGTCAAGTGATGGTTCCTGGAAAAAGCTATGGGAAGACTCATGCCTTTACTCAGGCCAAATATTTTACAACCTAGAGCAGTGATTCCTGACCTTTCCGGAGATGTAACCCCTATTATTATTTGTTTGCCTTCTGCCTTGCCTTCCACATCACTGCCTGTCTAATGAGAGAATTAAAGTTAATGAAAATTAATAACTTCCTTTAGGACAACTGGAAACACCACATGATGCTGCTGGCACCGTGAATCACTAAGGAGTGGCTTCAGTCAGAGACCCCATCCAAGAGTTACCACAGTACAGGAGAAGGGCCACAAGCTGGGGCATCTGACCAAACCCGGTTCCAGTCCTCCCTCGACCATTCTGGTAACTACATGACCCTGAGCGAGGTGGCCTACCTCTGAGCCTCCTCTGCATCCAGAGAAGAGCGAGAGTACCCACTTTGTCATGTAGCTGGAAGCATTCGTGACAACGGCTCGGGGGCCTGGTATCTAGTTAGCATTCTTACTATTCTTATTACTCTGCTACTAGTCCAAGGAGGAACATGCTGCACTGTTTGAGGGAAGCCTGTCGAAGCTTTAGAATTATGGTCATTTGCACTACAGTTTAATGTAATAAGATCCTCTCCTTCCAGCAGATAAACACCAGCCTCCCAAGCAAGTTGTTGGAGTGGTACCATTTATAACATTAGAGTGCTGGACTCTGATTTCCAAAATCCTTTCCAGCTCTGGCACTGTGTGACCTACGACCCAAGGTAGAATGTCTTTACTAAGCACTTTCTCTGGGCCCAGGACAGATTTAGGTACTGCTGAAGACACAAACAGCAGCCTTGAACCCTGCCCTCAAGAACTGACAGTCTCTTTGAGAAGGTAACAATCGTATACACAAAACAGTCAGCAGGAACCCAGGACACAAACTACAGAGAGGAAATGTGACCTTTGTTTTGGAAAGAATCAATAAGAGTCCCTGCTATGTTTAGAATTATGTAGGCACCCAGCATTCTTCAGGTTCTGGACAAAAACGTCTCTCTGGTGCCCCAGATGCTTTGAGAACCACAGTTATGTGACGTGTGTCCATGTCCTGTGTGTCTCCAGGGGACACATCTCCACCTGAAGAGACTCAGGAGCAATGCAGCCATTTCAGGGTCTTATTCAGGTCTTTCCTGTTTCTCTCAAGCTCTTACATTCTTTGAGAAGAGACTTCCTTAGAAGAGAGGTTGGGTAAAGTGCTTTTTACCTATTGCTGGCAGCTAACTAGGAGGAAGTTAAAAATCCCATAATACTTTCCCCCGCCAAGAGAATATGGGAGAATAATCTAGGCAGAACGCCCAATATCACTCCCTCTTCTTCTACTCCCATCAATTAAACGAGTTTAATATCCAAAGTTGATGAGTGAGCCTATGCCAAAAGCTTAATTTCCAACTAAGTCTGCTGTGGCAGCCTCAGCTCCCTGGCACTGACTGGGTCCTGGGTGTTCTCTGTACAAAGACAATGTACTGACCCAAGGAGGATGGGATGAGATGACGTAAGAGATCACTCTTCCCTCTAATGCTGGATTCTTCCGTAAGGTGAAGACCTTTGCCATGGAAAGGTACCTACACCTATCTCAACTTACTGTAGGACTTTTCTCTGAATTCCTGTTTCTCTGTCCATAAAAAATTGCTTGTGCAAGCCAACCGGACTTGTCCTTTGTCACTTGTTAACAGTCAACCATTACAAAAGTCTTCACTCACCCCTAGAAATACAGGTTTGAGAACTCAGAAAACTTGAGTAGATGTTAAAATCTATGATCCAACCAAACCTGTATTGATGAGTAGTTAATCAGGTTTGACTGGGAAGGACATTTTCCAGAAACTAAACCAAAGTCAAAGCAAGATGATGGATACAGTGGTAAAGGCAGGGCCCTGGGCCAGTTCACTGCACTCTGAGTATTGAATCCAGACTACCAAAAAGCATGTGGCCTCCTTTTACTATGGAGGAATTTAGTTAGACAGCCTTAATTCTACCTCATTCCCCACCTCAGTGGGAAGGTAAGTCCTGCCCAGCTGTTCTTTCTCCCTCAAAGACAGCAGAAAACACACAGGCTGTGGAGGGAGGGAATTCCAGTGGTGCTCATCATGGGTGTCCTCTGGCCTTGGTGTTCTCTGAAGCTTGGAAGCACTTTTTTACCCAGGTCCTTGACTTTGAAGATGGTCATCAAAACAGAGCAGAGATACCCAAAGAGTTACACCATCATGTAGGGAGTGACTGGCCCAGGTCATCTTTCACGATCCCATCCTCACACTGTCTTGTGACAAGTAAAGCCTGGAGGTGGAGGTCCAGATTATTCAGACGAAGGAGAAATGAGTCCCGATGTGAGCAAGTACAAATCCACTACACATCCAGTCAACCAAGCAATCCAACATGTGTGGAAGCCCTACCCGTGTGGCAGGCTAGAGACAGAGAATCAGAAATCAGAAGTGCTTTCTGTCTCTTGCCTTCAAGACCTCAGTAGGGAAGTATGGATGTGACGTAATAGAAAGATAATCACACCTGAGTTTGAATTCTGACTGTGACACCCAACAGCTATGAGATCACAGACAAGGAAACTTTGCAGGCCTCTGTTTCCCTCCTTTTCAAAATGGGGATACAAATATTCCCTACAAAGATGCTGTAAGGATTAGGCAATACATGTAAGGCACATAGCACAGAGCCTGATACATATGAGTCATTCAATAAAAACAGTATTATGTTATCTAAACTTCGACTTCTTCATATGCAAAATGGGAATAACCGGATTCTGCAGGGCTGTCTTGAGGATTCAGGGATAGTGTGCACGTAAAGCATTGGCAAGGCATATCCCCCCTAGCAAAGCAGAAGCTACCTGCAGCAGGGCATAACAGCCCCAGCGTGTGCTAGGCTTCTAAACTGGGAAAGCGACTAGCAACTGGAAGGTAATGTGCAGACAATTTGTAACTCTTTGGTTATAATACCTTAACACCAGAAGGAGCATTTGCAGAGACTTAAGTCTGCCTACCTCATTTTGTAGCAATCTCAAGTCCACAAAATACTTAAGGCTTCAAGTGCATGTTGTTCTAGCTAAAATGGAAGGTTCCAAGGAACAAAATGTCCTTCAGAAAATCTGCTGTGACACTCACAAAGACAATGATTTTCCCCTTTCTGTTACTTCAACACATGCCACACTTGTGAATTCTGGCCACAGTCCAAAGTCATTAACTTCTATAAAGCAATATTTTCAGCAAGCGGGTAAAAATCTCAGCAGTACTTCAAGATGCCAGTTCCACTGAATAGCTAACACACACTCTGTCAACACCCCCCTTCCCAAAATAATCTCATTGTCTACACAAATGGAGACACTGCAAATTAGCCTGGGTTTTGGGCCTGGCTCTGAAGGGTTGATTTTATAAAACTGAAATTCAAGTAGACACTGGAATGGGGCAAGGGGAAAAATTCACACTGTGTTCCTCTGTTCTGTCCTATCAGTTTTCCTGACCCTTTTATGATCTTCAGCAAGCATGGGGTGCCAAAGGTATTTGGCCAGTGTAACAGGAGCTGGGGCTTGAATTTCTCTCCCTTCTCTTGGGTTCTTCTTTCACAGTTATTTACCTAATGGAAATTTCCTCTTTAATATCTTTGCCTCACTGAGTAATTGCTGGTGGCAGTATCTTCCTTGTCACCAGGGAAGATGGTAACCAAATACAACAGGAAAAGAGAGAGAAGTGGCAGGACTCTGTAGCGTGATGGAGAAGTTTTATATTCTTCCAAGTACAGATGCTCCTTGACTTATGATGGGATTACATCCGGGTAAGCCCATTTTTAAGTTGAAAGGCTGTAAGTAAAAATGAATTTCACACAGCTAACACATCTAAACATGCCCAGAACACTTACATTAGCTGACAGCTGGGCAAAGTCATCTGGCAGCAGGGCCCACTGTAGAGTATTTGTTCCCTCTTCATGATCGCATGGCTAACTAGGAGCTGCGGCTGCTGCTGCCCAGCACTGAGAGAATCGGATCACATGTCAGCAGCCCAGGAAGATCAAAACTCAAAATCTGAAGTACAGTTTCTACTGAATGCACATAGCTTTTGTGTCATCGTCAAGTTAAAAACGTGTTAAGTTAAATCACCATAAGTTAGAGACTACACAAGGTTGTACAGCTGCAAACCTCAGCTACCAGCACAGCTCTAATTCTAATCAGCATTGTCTGCAATAAGCTATGTTTGAACCCATAAATTTGGAAAACTCAACTATCTACTGTGCCTCTAAGTAAGGCTGCCATGAACTTTGTGGGGGCTGCCATGATGTAGTCAAACAGGAGCAAAGGAATCAAATCTTACCCTGACAGTTACCAAATACTCACGCTGGTGGAAGAGGCTTAATTTCTCTGAACCTCAGTTTATCTATCTGCTAAACCCACAGTAAGGGATTGCTCTTTTTTTCTTTCTTTTTTTTTTTTTTGCTGGCAGAGTCTGTGTTACTCAGGCTGGAGTGGGTGTGATCACAGCTTACTGTAACCTCCACCTCCTGGGTTCAAGCGATTCTCCTGCCTCAGCCTCCCGTAGCTGGGATTACAGTTGTGCGTAACCATGCCTGGCTAATTTTTGTATTTTTAGTAGAGACAGGGTCTCACCATGTTGGCCAGGCTGGTCTTGAACTCCTGGCTTCAGGTGATCTGCCTGCCTCGGCCCCCCAAGGTGCTAGGATTACAAGCGTGAGCCACAAAGACTGGCCTGCAAATGACTGTTTTGAAGAGTTAAGAGGATAATTAATGCAAAATGTTTGGTGTAGCATTTGGCCAACATTTTTTACAAGTTTCTTAGAAGTAGTGTGGGACTTTCAACTTCAGAGTCATTTTTAACTCTGCTGATATACTACTAGGAAAACCACCTTTGAGTCGTGTAAGACCTAAGTCACTTCAAAATGAAAGTCTTCACCACTGACTTCTGTTTGACATCGTTCAAACACCCACAGTTAAAAAGTATTCTGAGTGTGAGTTTTGTCCTGATGTTGAAAAATCCTTTCGTGATACTCGTAAACAGAGAAGAGTTAAAGGAAAATGTGACCTGAAAAGCAGTGAATATCTATTGTTGATAAAAGGCAAACCAAACAGCTAGTCCTCACTCAGCCAAATCACGAAGGGTTGGGGAGGCTGGGAAGAGGCATTAAACAAAAAAAAAAAAAAAAAAAAAAGGCACGGAACAAGTTGAGGTTTGGCAAGAAGGAAGCATTTCTGGATTCCAGATTTCTATCCACTAGGAGTGCGTTTGTCTGTTTTCAGTCCTGCTTGGTTATGGATTATGTATAGCCCTTAAGGCAAAGAGAAAAGAGGAATCCAGAAAGGGGACCCCGAATAGAAACAATAGAGGCATTTTAAAATTGGGACTGACATTCTAATTCTAGGAATATGCCTAAGCCAACGACCTTGCTTTTTTTTTTTTTTTTTTCCTGGTCTCTGGAGATCTAAAAGCCTCCTACCCTAAGCTGCACACCATGTTACTATTTCACGGATAAACACTCCTCAGGCAACAGACACTCCTTTTTCAGTTAAGAAACAACGTTATCTAAAGCCACCCAGAATTATCTCTGCACACAAGGTTGAAACACATGCGAGCAAGTCAGGCCTCAGGACCGTCCTGCTGTCTTAACTAACCCAAGACACACGCCTGCTGAACTGGCAAGTTTTCTCTTGCTATTCTGCAACTCTGACCCAGTTATGAACTCAGATGCTGTTTCAGATTAATCTGGAAGCTCAGAGTGGTTTGAAGCATTCCCATAATAGGATTTTGCTTTTTCCTTTAAAAGGATTGGTGGAGTATAGTATAAAGTAAAAAGCGCAGAAATAAGCAGGATGTACACAGGTAGAATCAAGACAATTGATCTTCAACATAGAGAAGTTGGGGTTTAGTCAAATCCTATTTTCCCTATGATTTTTCTACATTGATTATAAAGAATTATGAAGGAAGGATGAATCCTTCCTTCATCAGTCCAGCTGTGGACAGAATTGTGTCCTGCCTTTCAGTTCTTCATCAGCTGGGATCCAGTGCAGGACTTTTCGGCAGAAGGGGTGCATGCTCATGTTGAAAATGCCAGGCCCCTACTTGTCCACTGCTGAAAACGCTGAAGCGTGCAGAGGGAAGCCTGAAGATAGGTTTCCACACAGTTAGTACTAGCCACGGGAAATATGCCTTCCCACCCCATGAGCGCTCCCATTTTGCCATCCTTACAAGGTTTTTCAATATGCATAAATAGCTTGTGCCTCAGTACCGAACCAGGAGATAGATTATAACGCAGGGAAAAAAATGCCCTGTATGGTGGTCACACCATAAGGCCTGATTTGGCAGATAACTTATTTCAACTCCAAGAAAGCACACAGGCTTTCAAAAACAGAGTCCTGATGCCAACTCTGTCATTAGTATCAGCTGGGTGAACATGAGCAAAAGACACACTCTCTTTAGGATCAGTGTCTTCATCTACAAAACAGGGAGACCACCACCCATGGAGTTACCCACGGAGACCTTGGTTATGAAAGCACTTGGAAAAAAAAAAAATCAAAGGTTTATTACTGGAAATCCTATCCTTTCTTCCAATGAGTGCTCTCCGGCTCCCTCCTCTTTCACCCTCACTGAATCTTGCATGTCTCATCCTAAACTATGGAAATCACCTCATGCCCATTCTGGAACAAAGGAAAGCATAAACACGTCAATTAAAATCGCAAAATACTGAACTTTAGACACGAAACCGAACCTTCCTCAACAGAAAAGAAGCTCAAGATCATCTCCTTCCTAGTCACCAGAACTCCATTCTTACAAAGTACTTTGTATTTATTTCAAATGAATAAATAGATTCACTTTAATGCCAAAGGCTTAGAAGAAAGGAGGCTGGTGACATCAGAGAGAATAATCATAGATGTTGGGCACCAGTATAAGCTAAGCTTCTTGCGGCAAAAGTAAAATAGGTTTTAAGGGTTTGGAATAAATTTTTTGAGGTTTTTAGAAAGAAATCCGTTCCCAACTATTTCGTTAAATAAATTAAGTTTTAGATGAGTGTGTAGCAGAGTAGGTAAGGGCAAACTTCCAAGTACTGAAGACCACAGTTGAACTTCTGGAATCATAAGCTTCAGCCAACAATGTTAGCCATGCGCCAGCCACTGTCTTTGGGGCCTCCCATCAATGAAATATTTAACTAGCTTAATCCTCACAACAATCCTGTGAGGTAGTATTAATATGCTCATTTCACAGATAAAGCTGGAAAGACCATGAGCACTTCCAGCAAAAGTCTGCTAAGTATCTATGTGTGATACTGGGTAACCTAGAGAGGTAACCCAACCATGACTTTTGCTATTGTCTTCATAGAAAAATTCCTTCCTAAATGCCAGTGAAAATTATACAGAGACATCGTGCATATCTCTTTTCTCTCCCAAGTAGCAGAACTGACAAAGGAAGGCAGCTGACAAAAGTGTATTAAAAAATTTCTGAAAAATTACAT